>NC_048580.1:55119627-55284627 GCF_013265735.2 Oncorhynchus mykiss | reverse complement strand
CATGTGTGTGTGTGTCACGTTCTGACCTTAGTTCCTTTATTAAAACTTTGTGTTAGTTTGATCAGGGCGTGAGTTGGGGTGGGTAGTCTATGTTCTTTTTTCTATGTTGTATTTCTGTGTTTGGCCTGGTATGGTTCTCAATCAGAGGCAGCTGTCGATCGTTGTCTCTGATTGAGAATCATACTTAGGTAGCCTGTTTTCCCCATTTTGGTTGTCAGTGATTATTTTCTGTGTCTGTGTTTCGTTTTCATTTTGTGTAGTGTTCAATTAAAAATCTGACGAACACTTACCACGCTGCGTATTGGGCCGATCCTTCTTACTCATCCTCAGACGAAGAGGAGATTCATTACAGAATCACCCACCACAACCGGACCAAGCAGCGTGGTAACCAGGAGCAGAGGTTTCTGGACTCCTGGACATGGGAGGATATTTTGGACGGTAAGGGACCCTGGGCACAGGCTGGGGAATATCGCCGCCCCAGGGAAGAGCTGGAGGCAGCAAAGCAGAGCTATGAAGCCGGCTCAGCGCATCTGGTCTCCAGTGCGTCTCCTCGGCCCGGGTTATATGGCACCAGCCCTACGCACGGTGTCCCCGGTTCGCCAGCACAGCCCAGTGCGGTCTGTTCCACCCCGCCGCACTTGCCGGGCTACGGGGAGTATCCAGCCAGGACAGGTTGTGCAGGTTCTGGAGACCTCCAGTGCGCCTCCACGGTCCGGTCCATCCGGTGCCTCCTCCACGCCCCGGGCCTCCGGTGGCAGCCCCACGCACCAGGCTGTCTCTCCGTCTCCTCCCTCCAGGTGCTCCCTCCTGTCCAGCGCTTCCAGAGTCTCCCTCCTGTCCAGCGCTTCCAGAGTCTCCCTCCTGTCCGGAGCTGCCAGAGCCGCCCATCTGTCCTGAGCTGCCAGAGCCGCCCGTCAGTCAGGAGCTTCCAGAGCCGCCCGTCAGTCCTGAGCTGCCAGAGCCGCCCGTCAGTCCTGAGCTGCCAGAGCCGCCCGTCAGTCCTGAGCTGCCAGAGCCGCCCGTCTGTCCTGAGCTGCCAGAGCCGCCCGTCAGTCAGGAGCTTCCAGAGCCGCCCGTCAGTCAGGAGCTTTCAGAGCCGCCTGTCAGTCAGGACCTGCCAGAGCCGCCAGTCTGTCCTGAGCTGCCAGAGCCACCCGTCTGTCCTGAGCTGCCAGAGCCGCCCGTCTGTCCTGAACTGCCAGAGCTGCCCGTCAGTCAGGAGCTGCCAGAGCCGCCCGTCAGTCAGGGGATGCCGGAGTCGCCCTTCACTACGGCGCTGCCAGAGTCGCCCTTCACTCCGGCGCTGCCGGTATGGCCTGGTATGGTTCTCAATCAGAGGCAGCTGTCGATCGTTGTCTCTGATTGAGAATCACACTTAGGTAGCCTGTTTTCCCCATTTTGGTTGTGGGTGATTATTTTCTGTGTCTGTGTTTTCCACACGGAACTGTTTCGTTTTCATTTTGTGTAGTGTTCAGTTTGTTCAATTAAAAATATGACTTACCACGCTGCGTATTGGTCCGATCCTTCCTCCTCAGAAGAGGAGGACGAAAAGCATTAGTGTGGTGTGTGAGGGATTGTTTGTCATGTGTGTGGTGTGTGAGGGATTGTTTGTCATGTGTGTGGTGTGTATGGGATTGTTTGTCATGTGTATGGGATTGTTTCGTGTGTGGTGTGTGTAAGGGATTGTTTGTCATGTGTTTGGTGTGTATGGGATTGTTTGTCATGTGTGTATGGGATTGTTTGCCATGTGTGTGGTGTGTGTGTGGGATTGTTTGTCATGTGTGAGGTGTGTGTGGTAGAACATGTGGAGCTCATACTTCTGATTCACCTCCTCCACTGGGCACCGCAGCCAGTCAGTTCAGACAATTACACATGGTCCATGACACGGTGACAAGCATCATAGTTTGTCCCGGCCCTGTGTGTGTGTTTGAGTGATATGTAATACACCTTACATTTAGCTTTATACCTGCCCTTCGGGCTGAACAACACACTCTTGTGAAGAGAAAAGATGTGTGACTGTAGTGTATAGCTTTGGGGTTAGATGGCAGGCTCTTTATTCCGGGCCACGCGAGGCTCACGGAAATGTAATATCCTGCTGTTTATTTGGCCTGATTGGTCACAGATGATTCACCCTGCTAATACTCAGCACATGCATCCACTGACACAGCTATAGGGACATCACTCTGATGAATAGACCCTGTGGACAGGGGCAGGGTTCCCAGTGTACTATTAGTTCTGCTGTGGTGGCAGTCACTATGCTCCCATTTACTATGTAGTCAAGAGGGGCAGAGAGGAATTGAAATGGGGTTAGCACAGAGGCTACAGCACTGAAGTGATTCCCCTATAAGATGCATTTACCGTCAGAGTCCATTCAGCAGAATATATGCTCAAGCAGAACGTAGTGCTTCAGCGACGTGTCACCTTGTATCTGGGCTTCTGATTTTCAGAACCCAGACAGTAGCAGTGACAGGACTGTGCATGTTTAAAGGCAAATTGGTATGTGTGTGTGTGTTTAATGACACTATGCTGCATTCATGTCTGTGTTGTTACAGTATGTGTTAATAACATTTAGACTACGTTACCCAGCAGGCTGTGCGGGAGGGAGATGGTTAAAGAATGCCTTGCATGGCTAAACATGGAGTTTTCTAGCTGAAGGATATGTTCATTAAAAGTAGTTAAACCTACGTCCCGGTTTGTCATTATATAAGGAACAAACATAACGATGTCCACTTTAAATGGAGAATGTATGAATATATACAGTGCCTTCAGTAAGTTTTCTGACCACCACATTCTGTTGTGATACAGCCTGAATTCAAAATGGATTACATATGTTTTTTCTCAAACATCTACACACAATACTCCATACATGATTTTAGACATTGTAGCACATTTATTGAAAGTGAAATACAGAAATATCTCATTTACATATGTGTTGGTTCTCAGTGATGTGTTGTGTTGGATTTGCCTCATACCTAACGCTGCCACGCCCTGACCTTAGTATTCTTTGTTTTCTTTATTGTTTTGGTTAGGTCAGGGTGTGACATGGGTGATGTATGTGTTTTTGTCTATGTCTAGTTGCCTGTGTCTGCACTAGTTTGATATAGCTTCACGTTCGGTTTGTTGTTTTGTATCGTTTGTTACGTGTTCTTCGTCTTCATTAAAAAACATGTATTCATCTTACCTTGGTCTCCTCCATATGACGAACGTGACAAACGCTTTGTATTCAGGACATAAAGAGTAGACTACGTTACCCAGTTTAATGGCTTAAACTTTGTAACTGTTTTAAACTCACCATTGGCCTCGTTGTGAATTCCCTGAGCGGTTTCCTTCCTATCCGGCAACTGAGTAAGACGGGTGCCTGTATGTTTGTAGTGACTGGGTGTATTGATACACCATGCAAAGTGTATTTAATAACTTCACCATGCTCAAAGGGATATTCAATGTCTGTTTTTGTTTTTTTACCCATCTACCAATGGGTGCCCTTCTTTGCGAGACATTGGAAAACCTCCCTGGTCTTTGTGGTTGAATCTGTGTTTGAAATTCACTGCTCAACTGAGGGATGCTACATATAATTGTATGTGTGGGGTACAGAGATGAAGTAGTCATTTGAAAATCATGGCAAACAATATTATTGCACAGAGAGTGAGTCCATGCAACTTATTATGTGACTTGTTAAGCACATTTTTACTCCTGAACTTAAGCTTGCCATAACAAAGTGTTTGAATACTTATTGGCTCAAGACATTTCAGCTTTTCATTTTTTATTCATTTCTTAAAACATAATTCCAATGAGACTTTATGGGGTATTGTGTAGTAGGCCAGTGACACAAAATCTCAATTGAATCTATTTTAAATTCAGGCTGTAACACAACCAAATGTGGAAAAAGTCAAGGGCTGTGAATACTTTCTGAAAACACTTCAAATATTGCAGAATGACCTGTGATAGGACTGCACTTACACCCATCACTCGCTCCACACACACACACACACACACACACACACACACACACACATGGAAGGAGATAAATATGGAGAGGGTTAAGACCTGCTATTAATGGAGGGTCCAGGCACACATCTGCTTTACCAATGTGGGTCAGACAGAGAGAGAGTTTAACTGCTTCAACACAGAGACACCATATACACCCATCACAGCTAACCACAGAGGGTGTGGAGAAGAGAGAGGGGAAGGAAAATGGGAGGGAGAGGAGAGGAGGAAGGGGTGGGAAAGAGGGAGAGAAGGGGAAGGAGAGGGAAGGTGGAGCCAGAGAGAGATGGGAAGGGAGGAAAAGACGAGCACGATTGCAAAAAACAAAGAAAAAGTGGCCAAGAAGAAGGAAAGGACTAAGTTTATGGAAGGGTCCCAAAAAAGACTAATCAAAACAAAGAAAGAATAGGAAATACAGCAAATGTTCAAATTATGACACAGATTCCTATCAATGTGGAGGACATGTGATGCTCTAGTCATTTGTGTATCATTGATTTCACCTTGCCGGCCATCTGGTGGGAAGTATTTGCCAGACAGGAGCAGGGTCTTCCTCTTGATAGGAGCAGCATGTCTCCCTGGCTTCTGATTGGCTGACAGACAGGAAGTGTAGCAGAGGAATGTGTCTGGTTTGAGGATGGAGACCAAGTGCTCAGTGTTCAGCTCTACAGTTATTGAGTTATTATTATGGAGTAATGGAGGCTGGTCTGCCAGGAAGGACTAGGCATAAACTGTGGATGAAACTCAGGGAACCTTCCCAGGTGTGTGTGTTTACTGTGTTTGGGCGCGTGTGCATGTGTGTGTGTGTGTGTGTGTGTGTGTGTGTGTGTGTGTGTCGGGCGGGGATGTGTTGATGTGGGTTGTGTTAGAGTGTTTGGAGTTCTGACAGGTCCAGATGGACCCATAAGTAGGAGGCTCCCCAGTAATCTAAAGGAGATCAAGGGGGTAGAGTGGTGGTAAGGTGGTGGTTGGGTGCGGGGCTGGGGCTAAGGCTGGGGATAAGACTGGGATAAGGCTGGGGCTAAGGCAGGGGATAAGACTGGGATAAGGCTGGGGATAAGGCTGGGGCTAAGGCTGGGATAAGGCTGGGGCTAAGACGGGGGTTAAGGCTGAAGGCTGGGGCTAAGGCTGGGGCTGGGGATAACGCCAGGGCTGGGGTGAAGGCTGGGGCTGTGGCTAAGCCTAGGGCTAAGACTGGGCTAAGTTTGGGGCTGGGGCTGGGGCTAAGACTGGGCTAAGGTTGGGGCTGGGGATAACGCCAGGGCTGGGGTGAAGGCTGGGGCTAAGCCTAGGGCTAAGACTGGGCTAAGGTTGGGATAAGGCTAAGGCTGTGGATGGGGCTAAGGCTATGGCTGGGGCTAAGGCTGGGGCTGGGGCTAAGGCTGGGGCTGGGGATAAGGCTGTGGTTAAGGCTGGGGATAAGGCTTGGGCTAAGGCTGGGGGTTAAGACTAGGGCTGGGGATAAGACTGGGGCTAAGACTGGAGCTGAGGATAGGGCTGGGGATAAGGCTGTGGCTAAGACAAAGGCTAAGGCGGGGATAAAGCTGTGGCTGTGGATGGGGATAAGGCTAGGGCTAAGGCTGGGGCTGGGGCTAAGGCTGGGGCTGGGGCTAAGGCTGGGGCTAAGGCTGTGGCTAAGACAAAGGCTAAGGCCGGGGATAAAGCTGTGGCTGTGGATGGGGATAAGGCTAGGGCTAAGGCTGGGGCTGGGACTGAGAGTAAGGATGAGGCTGAGACTGGGGCTGGGACTGTGTGAGGCTGTTTGTGTCAGGCAGAAGGTGCTGAGAGGTGTGTGTTGGTAGAGAAACAGCACCAGGTTAGGATTGGTATCAGGAACAGGTCAGGAAAACAGATTAAAGAGCAGAGAAGAAAAGTTTGTACAATGTGATCGAAAAAGACGGGAGGGAGGGGGAGAAAGAAAGAGAATGATGAGGAAAGCAAGGTGGGTAGAGGGATTAAAGTGAGAGAAAATGGGGATGGGGATGGATAGATAGAGGAATGAATTTGAGGCGTTTGATATCATTGGTCCTTTCCCCCTGCTGTCATGATGCAGGTAATGTGCAAGTAAGGAAAGAAGGAAGGGAGAGAGGAGGGTAGAGTAAGGGGGAGAGGGGTCGGGGATGTGATTTCTGGGTGTCTGAAGTCTGGATTTGAGGTTGAGAAATAAAAGCAGCTGTAGTCTTTTAAAGCAGCACATTAAAACACATAGCAGCACTGGTTCCGAGGGGCGAGGAGGGTAAAAGAAACCTTGAAGTAACGAAAGAGAGAGAAAATACCTTATAAGACAGTGTTTCCCAACTCCAGTCCCTCAGTACCCCCAACAGCACACCTTTCTGTTGTAGCCCCAGACAAGCACACCTGACTCAACCTTTTGAGGGCCTGATGATTCGTTGTCCAGGGTTACGATAAAAATGTTGAGCCATTGGGGTACTGGTGGACTGGAGTTGGGAAACACTGGTATAAGAGGTTAAAGGTAGGAGCAGGGGAAACAAGTAAAAATAAAGAGGATTAGAGAGGATGATACAGGAGTTAAATGGATCCTTTTTTATTTAACAGTAATGTAGAGAATATGGTACATGTTGGATGGTTGGAGCTGATTGCTCAGATATTAACAGTGAAGTGAGTGGCTCATTGATTGTGGCTGAAACCACATTTAAAGCATCACGTGTCTTTCAGTGTTCCTTTTCTAACTCTTGTTTATTGACTTGCTATTGGTGGTTTCACTATGAGTCATCCTCTTACATCAGAGTCACTCGTTAAACACGTTGGGTTTCATTTACTATGCAATGAGCTCACCAGTGTGTGTGTGTGTGTGTGTGTGTGTGTGTGTGTGTGTGTGTGTGTACTATAAGTGAGGGGAAGTCACAGGGCAAGTCACTGTGTGGTCTAGTTGTGGTCCAGTTGAGTGGGTGTTACGATCCATGGTTCCACTGATCAACAGAATAAAACCATGCAAACAGACGCTGTGTTCTCTGAGGGGTGACAGGACAGTGGGAGGAGGTGACAGTAGTATTCCTCAGAACAGACAGACCATCAGTGTGTGTGTATATGTATGTGTGTGTGTGTGGACGTGTTTAACTATTCTTGTGGGGATCAGAAGTCCCCGCAAGAATAGTAAACAAACAAAAATTTGACCAATTGGGGACATTTGGTTGGTCCTCACAAGGTCAAATGCTATTTCTAGTGGGTTTAGGGTTAAGGTTAGAATTAGGGTTAGGGTTAGGAGCTAGAGTTAAGGTTAGGGATAGGGTAAGAGTACGGGTTAGGGTTAGTTTTAGGGTTAGGTGTCAGGGAAAATAGGATTTTGAATGGGACTTTTTATTTTTTATTTCACATTTATTTAACTAGTTGAGAACAAGTTCTCATTTACAACTGCGACCTGTCCAAGATAAAGCAAAGCAGTTCGACACAAACAACAACACAGAGTTACACATGGAATAAACAAGCGTACCGTCAATAACACAATAGAAAAAAAAGAAAGTCTATATACAGTGTGTACAAATGGCGTGAGGAGGTAAGGCAATAAATAGGCCATAGTAGTGAAGTAATTACAATTTAGCAAATTAACACTGGAGTGATAGATGAGCAAATGGTGATGTGCAAGTAGAAATACTGGTGTGCAAAAGAGCAGAAAAGTAAATAAAAACTATGGGGATGAGGTAGGTAGATTGTGTGGGCTATTTACAGATGGGCTATTTACAGATGGGCTATGTACAGCTACAGCAATTAGTTTGCTGCTCAGATAGCTGATGTTTAAAGTTAGTGAGGGAAATATGTCTCCAGCTTCAGCAATTTTTGCAATTCGTTCCAATCATTGGCAGCAGAGAACTGTAAGGAATGGCGGCCAAAGGAGGTGTTGGCTTTGGGGATGACCAGTGAGATATACCTGCTGGAGCACGTGCTACGGGTGGGTGTTGTTATCGTGACCAGGGAGCTGAGATAAGGAGCAGCTTTACCTAGTAAAGACTTATAGATGACCTGGAGCCAGTGGGTCTGGCGACGAATATGTAGCGAGGGCCAGCCAACGAGGGCATACAGGTCACAGTGGTGGGTGGTATAAGGGGCTTTGGTGACAAAACGGATGGCACAGTGATAGATTGCATCCAGTTTGCTGGGTAGAGTATTGGAAGCAATTTTGTAAATGACATCGCCGAAGTCGAGGATCGGTAGGATAGTCAGTTTTACAAAGGGTATGTTTGGCGGCATGAGTGAAGGATGCTTTGTTGCGAAATAGGAAGCCGATTCTAGATTTCATTTTGGATTGGAGATGTTTAATATGAGTCTGGAAGGAGAGTTTACAGTCTAGCCAGACCCCTAGGTATTTGTAGTTGTCCACATATTGGACATAGTCAGAACCGTCCAGAGTAGTGATGCTAGTCGGGTGGGCGGATGCGGGCAGCGATCGGTTGAAGAGCATGCATTTGGGTTTACTAGCGTTTAAGCAGTTGGAGGCCACGGAAGGAGTGTTGTATGGCATTGAAGCTCGTTTTGAGGTTAATTAACACAGTGTCCAACGAAGGGCCAGATGTATACAGAATGGTGTTGTCTGCAAAGAGGTGGATCAGGGAATCACCCGCAGCAAGAGCGACATCGTTGATGTATACAGAGAAAAGAGTCGGCCTGAGAATTGAACCCTGTGGTACCCCATAGAGACTGCCAGAGGTCCGGACAACAGGCTCTCCGATTTGAAACACTGAACTCTGTCTGAGAAGTAGTGGGTGAACCAGGCGAGGCAGTCATTAGAGAAACCAAGGCTGTTGAGTCTGCCGATAAGAATGTGGTGACTGACAGAGTCAAAAGCCTTGGCCAGGTCGATGAAGACAGCTGCACAGTTCTGTCTTTATCGATAGCGGTTATGATATTGTTTAGTACCTTGAGCGTGGCTGAGGTGCACCCGTGACCAGCTCGAAAACCGGATTGCATAGCGAATGAAGGTACGGTGGGATTCGAAATGGTCAGTGATCTGTTTGTTAACTTGGCTTTCAAAGACTTTAGAAAGGCAGGACAGGATGGATATAGGTCTGTAACAGTTTGGGTCTAGAGTGTCACCCCCTTTGAAGAGGGGGATGACCGCGGCAGCTTTCCAATCTTTAGGAATCTCAGACGATACGAAAGAGAGGTTGAACAGGCTAGTAATAGGTGTTGCAACAATGGCGCCGGAAAACTTTAGAAAAGGGTCCAGATTGTTTAGCCCAGCTGATTTGTACGGGTCCAGGTTTTGCAGCTTTTTCAGAACATCAGCTATCTGGATTTGGGTGAAGGAGAAGCTGGGGAAGCTCGGGCAAGTTGCTGCGGGGGGTGAGGAGCTGTTGGCCAGGATTGGGGTAGCCAGGAGGAAAGCATGGCCAGCCGTGCTTTAGCCAGGACTAAATTGTGTGGTTCCACAAGGTTAGCTGTACAAGAATATGTGTGTGAGTGCACGCGCGTGTGTGTAAAACAAAGATCAATCAGGATGATAATGTACCTTCATACATACACTCACTCACTCACTCACTCACCCTCTCTCTCTCTCGCTCGCTCGCTCCCTCTCTCTTTCTCATGGCATGACATCATTACACACAAACATGTGGACATAATACCCATTCTCCCCCTCACACACCCATGATGGTGCCTCTGTGGGTAACTGATGGTCCGTCTCCTCTCTGTGTCTTTGTTGCGTCTGTATCAGGTCTGTATCAGGTCTGTATCAGGTCTGTATCAGGGTTGATGTGAATAGTTGTGTGACTGGCAGCCTACAACATACTGCCTTCTCTTACAAAGCACATGGTAGTATTTACCTTCTCTAATCATTCCCAGTCCTTCTCTTCTCTCCTCTTCCCCTCTATCTACATGAATGGAATGATGTCATCCGCTCCCGTTTTGGCTTTTGTGGCCAGTCTGTGTGAGTGCAGCAATTCAAGTGTGTTTGGTGGGCAGTATGGGTGTGTGTGTATGTGTGTTTTGGATTTAGACAACATTAATAATTATGATAGAGCACTGATCTTCAGGACTGGGGAGTGATGGGGTGTAGTATAGAGGTAGTTGGGTTGGGGTGTGAAGGGGTGTAGTATAGAGGTAGTTGTGATGGGGTCTAGTATAGAGGTAGTTGGGTTGGGGTGTGAAGGGGTGTAGTATAGAGGTAGTTGTGATGGGGTCTAGTATAGAGGTAGTTGGGTTGGGGTGTGATAGGGGTGTAGTATAGAGGTAGTTGTGATGGGGTGTAGTATAGAGGTAGTTGTGATGGGGTGTAGTATAGCGGTAGTTGGGTTGGGGTGTGATAGGGGTGTAGTATAGAGGTAGTTGTGATGGGGTGTAATATAGAGGTAGTTTGTTTGGGGTGTGATAGGGGTGTAGTATAGAGGTAGTTGTGATGGGGTGTAATATAGAGGTAGTTTGTTTGGGGTGTGATAGGGGTGTAGTATAGAGGTAGTTGGTTTGGGGTGTGATAGGGGTGTAGTATAGAGGTAGTTGGGGTGGGGTGTGATAGGGGTGTAGTATAGAGGTAGTTGTGATGGGGTCTAGTATAGAGGTAGTTGGGTTGGGGTGTGATGGGGTGTAGTATAGAGGTCGTTGGGTTGGGGTGTGATAGGGGTGTAGTATAGAGGTAGTTGGGTTGGGGTGTAGTATAGAGGTAGTTGGTTTAGGGTGTGATGGGGTGTAGTATAGAGGTAGTTGGGTTGGGGTGTGATAGGGGTGTAGTATAGAGGTAGTTGGGTTGGGGTGTGAAGGGGTGTAGTATAGAGGTAGTTGTGATGGGGTCTAGTATAGAGGTAGTTGGGTTGGGGTGTGAAGGGGTGTAGTATAGAGGTAGTTGTGATGGGGTCTAGTATAGAGGTAGTTGGGTTGGGGTGTGATACGGGTGTAGTATAGAGGTAGTTGGGTTGGGGTGTGTAGTATAGAGATAGTTGGGTTGGGGTGTGATAAGGGTGTAGTATAGAGGTAGTTGTGATGGGTCTAGTATAGAGGTAGTTGGGTTGGGGTGTGATACGGGTGTAGTATAGAGGTAGTTGGGTTGGGGTGTGTAGTATAGAGATAGTTGGGTTGGGGTGTGATAAGGGTGTAGTATAGAGGTAGTTGTGATGGGTCTAGTATAGAGGTAGTTGGGTTGGGGTGTGATAGGGGTGTAGTATAGAGATAGTTGTGATGGGGTCTAGTATAGAGGTAGTTGGGGTGTGATGGGGTGTAGTATAGAGGTAGTTGGGTTGGGGTGTGATAGGGGTGTAGTATAGAGGTGGTTGGGGTGGGATAGGAGTGTAGTATAGAGGTAGTTGTGATGGGGTGTAGTATAGAGGTAGTTGGGTTGGGGTGTGAAGGGGTGTAGTATAAAGGTAGTTGTGATGGGGTGTAGTATAGAGGTAGTTGGGTTGGGGTGTGAAGGGGTGTAGTTTAGAGGTAGTTGTGATGGGGTGTAGTATAGAGGTAGTTGGGTTGGGGTGTGCGTGCGCTGTGTGTCTGTGTGTGTCGGTGTCTCTGAGTGTGTCTGTGTGTGCCGGTGTCTCTAAGTGTGTCTGTGTGTGTTGGTGTCTCTAAGTGTGTTTGTGCATTAGTGTGTGTGTGTAGACTCAGGGGAATTGTCTGGGATGTTGGCCATCATCACTGTTGTCTCTGTATGTGTCGGTGTCTCCAAGTGTGTCGGTGTCTCTGAGTGTGTATGTGCATTAGTGTGTGTGTGTAGACTCAGGGGAGTTGTCTGGGATGTTGGTCATCATCACTGTTGTCTCTGTGTGTGTCGGTGTCTCTGAGTGTGTCTGTGTGTGTCTGTGTCCCTGAGTGTGTATGTGCATTAGTGTGTGTGTGTAGACTCAGGGGAGTTGTCTGGGATGTTGGCCATCATCACTGTTTTCTCTGTATGTGTCGGTGTCTCCAAGTGTGTCGGTGTCTCTGAGTGTGTATGTGCATTAGTGTGTGTGTGTAGACTCAGGGGAGTTGTCTGGGATGTTGGTCATCATCTCTGTTGTCTCTGTGTGTGTCGGTGTCTCTGAGTGTGTATGTGCATTAGTGTGTGTGTGTAGACTCAGGGATGTTGGTCATCATCACTGTTGTCTCTGTGTGTGTCGGTGTCTCTAAGTGTGTTTGTGTGTGTCGGTGTCACTGAGTGTGTCTGTGTGTCTCTAAGTGTGTCTGTGTGTGTCGGTGTCTCTGAGTGTGTCTGTGTGTGTCGGTGTCTCTGAGTGTGTATGTGCATTAGTGTGTGTGTGTAGACTCAGGGGAGTTGTCTGGGATGTTGGCCGTCATCACTGTTGTCTCTGTGCTCATTTCAACAGAAGTAACCGTCTGTGACTGGCTGCTCTTCTCTCGTCTGCTAGGCTGGGGGGCTTACATAAGCCTTTTTACTGTCCCTAGGGGATCCCCCCATCTTCCTCCTCTCCTCCTCATCCTCCCTCCATCCAACACACCCCTCCCTTATCCCTCTAACACGCATACTCATCTCTAGCACATTCTCTCCATCCCTCCAGCAGGCTTACCTATCCTTACAACACAGCTCTCTGTTCTGTCCCTCTGGCACACATCCTTATCCCCCCGAGGAGCGTTCCTTATCCCCCCGAGGAGCATTCCTTATCCCCCCGAGGAGCGTTCCTTATCCCCCGATGAGCGTTCCTTATCCCCCCCGAGGAGCGTTCCTTATCCCCCCCGAGGAGCATTCTTTATCCCCCTGAGGAGCGTTCCTTATCCCCCTGAAGAGCGTTCCTTATCCCCCTGAGGAGCGTTCCTTCTCCCCCCGAGGAGCGTTACTTATTCCCATAACACACTCTCTCCCCCCCTGCAACATACCCATTAATTCCGAATACTTTCATCCCTCTCCCCTACAGTGTTTTCTGTAGTTAATGAATCTCTGTGCATTGAGATGTGCCTGTATTCCCCCCCCCCCCCCCCCCGGGTATGACGTAGTAAATATATCTTACCTTTCCTTTTTATCATTGTTCCACATTCCTCTATTTCTGCTCCTCTTTTCCTGTTCCTGTTATAGTCTATTTTCTCCTCCATCTTCATATCCAGCCCAGTCACTGTCACCGTATGAAGGCCAGCTCTGATAGATAGGAAGTAGTCAATGTGTAGAAGTGGTCCGTGTGTAGAAGTGTTGCTCAAGGACACTCAAACACTGATAAGTGACGGGACAAAACAATCTTACAGGGCCCACGCCCAGAAGAACCTTGAACACACACACACACACACACACACACACACACACACACACACACACACACACACACACACACACACACAATGTTATACCCACACACTCTCCTACATTGTAGCTGGCCTCTCTTTTCCCATGGCCCTATGAGTGTGTTTGGTCTGAGAGCGGCAGGGCTTATCTCTGTCGTGTCACAACAGCCCCGTTTGTGTTGGAGGGGATTTGCAACCTGTAGGGCAACAGGGCCACTTTGCCACCAGGGCAGGGCCAGGCAGGGCAAGGACAAGAGGACCACAGGAGCAAAGGTTAAGACTGCAGCACTCAAACAATACAGCCACATCACACGCAACAATGTTAGAGAAAGAGTGTGCAGAAGAGATGCCACACTGTCATACCCTGATCTGTTTCACCTGTCCCTGTGATTGTCTCCACCCCCTCCAGGTGTTGCTTATTTCCCCCAGTGTATTTATCCCTGTGTTTCCAGTCTCTCTGTGCCAGTTCGTCTGGCATGTTCAGTCAAGTGAACCAGCGTGGTTTTCCCCGTACGCTATTCTCTTTTGCTAGTCTTCCCGGTTCTGACCACCGCCTGACTCTGCTTGATCATCCTTCCTGCCCTGACCTTGAATCTGCCTGCTCTTCAGGACCTATTGGACTCTGAAATGGTTTTGACCTTTTGCCTGTACATGACCCTTCTCTTGCCTATCCCTTTTTGTATTAATAAACAGTGTAAGACTCCAACCATCTGCCTCCTGTGTCTACATCTGGGTCTCGCCTTGTGCCTTTGATACACACCCACTTCTACGTACCGTAAAGACACTCTCACCCAAATATCTTGTCCACTAAAATGTTGCATTTTTTCACATGGATTTAGGCAATCTTATCTCTTCATCTATTCCCTTTAGAACAAGGATAGGAGTCACTTCCGCTGCCTTTTGAGGTATTATTCAGTTAGCAGTTTGACAGGACACCATGATAGTGTGTAGTGTTTCTTTGGGGCTTTCTTTGGGTCTGAAGTGGCACCTGATTCCCTATGGGTCCTGGTCAAAAGTAATGCACTGTATACGGATTAGGGTGCCATTTCGGTAGCGCCGAGTGATTCACCAAAATGTTGGTTATTTCTCGCTTTTTAAACAACTAATTGACCGATGACAGTTCCATTTTTTTAAATTCCACTTAATTCATTTTTTTTTCTGTGAGTTCAATGTGCACATTGCACAGTTTCTCTAGAGATAAATCAGATCAAGCCCGAACTGTGTGATGTAGTAGGGAGTTGTAGTTTCCAACAGGCAAATATTCTACATAGTTTAGTGCAGGAAACTTGGAAATTAACTACAGTGTCCATAATCCATTGCGCGCCTACTTGTCCTGTCTGTGTTTCTTTTAGGCCTGCTATGGAAGAGATGGATAAATATGCGTTCGAGAGAGATAGAGAGCAGTTGTTTGGTGAGGTATCACTACCTGAAAATACATGATCTAAGTGATTGATTATTCGTATTCAGCAGTCATAAAAGGATGCCTTATTTACTTTGAAGAACTACTAAAATAGTGAATTTGTCAGACAGCATAGGCAGCAGCTGTATACAGATGATAGATTCTAGATTCCATTGATCTACATTTCTTTTTCCATTTGTTTTGTTTTGATTGTACACACCTGGTTCCCATTACATTTGAATTATTTCCCTATTTAACCCTCTGGAGCCATCATGGTTTTGTGTGTGTTTATTGTTGTCAGTTGTCTCATTTATGTAATTATGGATATTCGTTCCCCTTGTTGGAAGATTATTTTTGAGTAAAGTTACTATTATTACTCATCTCTGTGTCCTGCGCCTGACTCCGCCTTACCCACATCACCTAGACTCTGACAGAAACACGCACCATCAAATGGATTCAGCAGGTGCACACAGCCCTCTACCTATGGAGGAGCGTGTCCACCAGCACGCGACTATGTTGCAAAGTCTCTGCACAGCCATGGATCGCGTGCTGCAAACCATGGAGAGATGGGAGAGAGGGGGTTTTCCAGCAAACCCATCATCATAACCATCATAACCCCAGCTCCCACAACAACCCACACCGCTGTCCACCCCTCCTTCACCTGGATCCAGTGAGATTCGGCTCGCGCTCCCGAGGGTATACGATGGAACGGGTGCCAGGGGTTCCTACTCCAGCTGGGGCTCTATCTGGCAACCGTTCACCCAGCTCCTTCGGGACGCGAAAGTGTGAACGCCCTCATCTCCTGTCTGACTAGTAGAGCACTCGAATGGGCGAACGCAGTCTGGTGAAGGGAAGGACAGATGTTGGACAATTATGAGGATTTTACCCTCCGCTTCCGGGCGGTTTTCGATCATCCAATTGAAGGGAGAGGGGCGGGGGAACGCTTGTATCATCTCAGACAGGGGATGAGGACTTTCGAACTCTGGCCGCCGGCACGGGATGGAATGAGCGGGCCCTGATCGGACACTACATGTGTGGTCTACGCGAGGATGTTCGTAGGGAGCTAGCCTGCAGGGACACCACCCTTACCTTTGACCAGCTGGTAGACCTATCCATCAGGCTGGATAACCTGTTGGTCTCCCGCGGACATCCAGATCGGGGTCCGTCAGTTCCATCCCCCAGCACATCAGATCCGACACCAATGGAGCTAGGAGGTGCTGCTATGAGGGGAACCGGAGGGGGGCATTCCCTTCACCACCTTTGGCCACAGAGGACACACTGGTGGTCGGTGCTGGGGAGGTTCTCCAGCGAGTCGAGGCAGCAGGCAGGGCACTGGTGGATCATCCCAGGTGACTAGGCACCCGACTCACCCAGAGCTTCCTGTTTCGCACGTGTGTATAAAAACATTTCCTGAGATTTCCCCGCATTCCCAGCATAAGGCGCTAGTAGAGTCAGGTGCAGCTGGGAACTTTATTGATCGGTCATTTGTAATTAGATTAGGGATCCCTATTGTTCCTGTTGATGTGCCCTTTCCTGTACATGCCTTAGATAGTCGTCCTTTAGGGTCGGGACCGATCAGGGAGGTCACAGCTCCACTATGTATGATAACGCAGGGGAATCATAAGGAGAGAATTGGTCTCTTCCTGATCGATCCACCTGCATTTCCTGTGGTGTTAGGGCATCCCTGGTTGGCCGATCATGATCCCACTATTTCGTGGAAACAGGGGGCTCTCAAGGGATGGTCACGTCAGTGCTCAGGGAGGTGTGTAGGTGTTTCCATAGGTTCAACTAAGGTGGAGAGTCCAAACCAGGTCGCCACTATGCACAGCCACTCTGAGTGAAGGTGACTCAATTACCACCCCTTCGACTGGGGGATTGTGCGATAAATCTCCTGGTATACGCAGAACATCCCAGAGTCACGTGTAATCCTTTGTCACAGCAGGAGACGGCGGCTATGGAAACATATGTCTCCAAATCTCTGGGACAGGGATACATTCGGCTCCCATTACCTCTTTGCTAAAGGGGGGGCCAGTGCGACTGCAGTGGTCAGCTGGGTCGGACAGGGCTTTTGGTCACCTGAAGGCTCTGTTTACCTCGGCTCCCGTGCTGGCTCATCCTGATCCCTATTTGGCATTTATAGTAGAGGTGGACGCGTCCGAGGCTGGGAAAGGAGCTGTGCTGTCTCAGCGCTCGGGTACGCCACCAAAGCTCCGCCCCTGTGCTTTCTTTTCGAAGAAGCTCAGACCGGCGGAGCGAAACTATGATGTAGGTGATTGGGAGCTGTTGGCTGTTGTCAAGGCTCTGAAGGCGTGGAGGCATTGACTTGAGGGGGCTAAACACCCTATCCTCATCTGGACTGACCACCTCAATCTGGAGTACATCCGGGCGACAAGGAGACTGAACCCTCGTCAGGCAAGGTGGGCCATGTTTTTCACACGTTTTGTTTTCACCCTTTTCTACAGACCAGGTTCCCAGAACGCTAAGGCATACGCACTGTCCCGGATGTATGACACAGAGGAATGGTCCACGGATCCCACTCCCATACTTCCGGCTTCTTGCCTGGTGGCACTGGTGGTATGGGGGGTGGACGAGGACATCGAGCGGGCGTTATGTACAGAGCCCACTCCCAACCAGTGTCCAGTTGGGCATCTGTATGTTCCGTCTGCTGTCCGTGATCGTTTGATCTGTTGGGCTCACACGTCACCCTCCTGGCATCGGTCGGACAGTGTGCTGTCTTAGTGGGAAGTACTGGTAGCCCACTTTAGCTAAGGACGTGAGGGTTTATGTTTCTTCCTGCTTGGTGTGCGCCCAGTGCAAGGCACCTAGACACCTGCCGAGAGGGAAATTACAACCCCTACCCGTTCCACAGCGGCCGTGGTCACACCTATCGGTGGATTTCGTGACGGATCTTCCTCCGTCACAGCGAAACACCACGATCCTGGTTGTTGTGGATTGGTTTTCTAAGTCCTGCCGTCTCCTCCCTTTGCCCGGTCTCCCTACGGCTCTACAGACTGCGGAGGCCCTATTAACCCACGTCTTCCGGCACTACGGGGTGCCTGAGGATATAGTTTCTGATCGGGGTCCCCAGTTCACGTCTATGGTCTGGAGGGTGTTTATGGAACGCCTGGGGGTCTCGGTCAGTCTCACCTCAGGTTTTCACCCTGACAGTAACGGGCAGGTGGAGAGAGTTAACCAGGATGTGGGTAGGTTTCTGCGGTCCTATTGCCGGGCAGTGGGTGGCTTTCATCCCCTGTGCAGAGATGGCCCAAAACTCCCTCCGCCACTCCTCCACTAACCTATCTCCTTTTCAATGTGTACTAGGTTATCAGCCGGTCCTGACACCGTGGCATCAGAGCCAGATTGAAGCACCTGCGGTGGACGAATGGTTTCAGTGCTCGGAAGAAACATGGGACGCTGCCCATGTGCGCCCGCAATGGGCCATCAGGCGGCAGAAGGCGAGCGCCCTGCAGGAAGCTGGGTCCGCGGTTTGTGGGGCCATTTAAAGTCCTGAGGAGACGGAACAAGGTTTGTTATAGGTTACAGCTCCCTCCTGATTGCAGTATTAACCCCTCGTTCCATGTGTCTCTCCTCAGGCCGGTGGTGGCTGGTCTGTTCCAGCAGTCTGAGGTGCGGGAGGTTCCCCCACCCCCCTGGACATCGAGGGGTCCCCGGCGTATACTGTGCGAGCCATCATGGACTCAAGGCGTTGGGAGGTCCGTAGGAGATGGAGGACAACCTGGATCCTTCCTTACTGCAGGAATTTCACCGTCTCCAACCGGCTCGTCCTGCACCTCGTCCTACGGGTTGTCCCCGAGGCCGGTGTCGGCGCGCTGCTGGAGCCGCGTGTCAAGGGGGGGGGGGGGGGGGGTGGTTACTGTCACGACTTCCACCGAAGTTGGTGCTTCTCCTTGTTCGTTCGGCGGTCGACGTCACCGGCTTTCTAGCCTCCACCGATCTACATTTCTTTTTCCATTTGTTTTGATTGTACACACCTGGTTCCCATTACATTTGAATTATTTCCCTATTTAACCCTCTGGAGCCATCATGGTTTTGTGCATGTTTATTGTTGTCAGTTGTCTCATTTATGTGATTCTGGATTTTAAAATGGATTAAAATGGATTAAATAATTTTTTTCCCCTCGTCAATCTACAGACAAAACCCCATAATGACAAAGCAAAAACAGTTTTTTTTATAAATGTTTGGTGATATATACTTTGTTAAAGCTCATTTGGCAGTGATTACAGCATAGAGTCTTTTGGGTATGACGCTACAAGATGGCAAACCTGTATTTGGGGAGTTTCTCCCATTCTTCTCTGCAGATCCTCTCAAGCTCTGTCAGGTTGGATGGGGAGCGTCGCTGCACAGCTAGTTTCAGGTCTCTCCAGAGACGTTCGATCGGGTTCAAGTCCGGGCTCTGGCTGGGTAACTCAAGGACATTAAGAGACTTGTCCCGAAGCCACTCCAGTGTTGTCTTGGCTGTGTGCTTAGGGTCGCTGTCCTGATGGAAAGGGAAGCTTGGCCCCAGTCTGAGGTCCTGAGTCCTCTGGAGCAGGTTTTCATCAGGGATCTCTCTGGACTTTGCTCCGTTCATCATTCCCTCAATCCTGACTAGTCTCCCAGTCCCTGCCACTGAAAAACATCCCCAAAGCATGATGCTACTACCACCGTGCTTCACCGTAGGATGGTGCTAGGTTTCCTACAAACGTAACGCTTGGCATTCAGGCCAAAGAGTTCTATCTTGGTTTCATCAGACCAGAGAATCTTGTTTCTCATGGTGAGTCCTTCAGGTGCCTTTTGGCAAACTCCAAGTGGGCTGTCATGTGCCTTTCACATGCCTTTAATTACTCTGAGAAAAACGGTAGACTTTCAGGTACTCATTACTACTAAAACAGGATCTAGGTGGTAAGTATAAAGATCCAGTCCATTTAAAAAAAACTGGACACTTCAATGTTGCCATGTGAAAATCCTGGCGAAATGCATAGCACATAGAATAAAAACGGTTTTACCAATACAACAATTACTTGAAACAATTGAACATTATGAAACATTGAAGATACCAGGCCTGGTCATCATAGCAGATTTTACGAATGCGTTGGATAAAGTACGACAAGAATTTATATTTAAATGTCTGGATTACTTTAATTTTGGTAAATCTCTTATATAGTTGGTTAAAGTTATGTATAGCAACCCCAGATGTAAATAATGGTTACTTCTCAGAAAGGATTGAGCTTTTAAGAGGAGTAAAACAAGGCTGTCCATTGTCTCCATATCTATTTATTATGGCCATTGAAATGCTGCTATTAAAATTAGATCCAACAAGAACATCAAGGGGTTAGAAATCCAGGGAATAAAAACTAAAGTGTCAATGTATGCTGATGCTGAAGTTATTTCTTAAGTCCACAATCTGGATCACTGCACAGTCTCCTTGACGATCTTGATCACTTTTCTAGCCTCTCTGGATTAAAACCTAACTATGACAAATGTACCATATTACGTATTGGATCGTTAAAAATACATTGTTTAAACTAACTTGCAGTTTACCAATAAAATGGGAGGATGGAGAAGTAGACATACTTGGTTTTCACATTTCAAAAAATATAAATGAACTTACCACAATTAATTTCAATAGAAATGTATTCAAATAGATACGATTCTGCAACCATGGAGAGGTAAATACTTGTCTATTTATGGAAAAATCACATTGATTAACTCTTTGGTCCTATCACTGTTTACTTGTTTACTAACGGCACTGCCTACTCCAGATGACTCGTTTTTTAAATCTAATGAGCAAAAAATATTTCATTTTATTTGGAATGCTAAGCCAGACAAAATTAAACGTGCCTATTTATAATGAATATGAGTTTGGGGGGGGGGGGTAAAATTGTTAAATATTAAAGCTTTTACACCTCTCACTAAAAGCTTCACTCATACATAAATTATACTTCAACCCAAAAATGGTCTCCAGTAGATTATTAAGAAAGGCTCATCCTTTGTTAATAAATGGCCCTTTTGCCTTCATACAGATTACAACATCTCATTCCAAACTAATTGAAAATAAATGTTCATTAAAGTACTTAAAAAAGCCATATTGTACAAAGCTGGTTACAATTTCAGTTTTATCCTCCAGAAAATATATAACAAATATTCTGGTTAAATTCAAATATACTGATGAATAAAAAAAACATTCTTTATTGATTATTATATTTATTATATATTATATTATTATATATTATATTTGTTAATGTTATTATGAATATATAAGGAGGGGTCCTGTCACATATGCAGTTATGGAAAATATATGGGAATATCTGCTCAATCCAAATTTACAACCAACTGATTGCAGCACTACCACAAAAATGGAGGAGGCAAGTGTAAAAGAGAGAAGGCAGGGAACTTGTTTGCCTGCCAGGTATTAAAGATACAAATTGGCTGAAAGGAACTAGCATAAATAGAAAAATATACCAGTTTCATCTGAGGACAAAAATGTTGGCAGCTGCGCCATACAAATGCAAAATATAAAAGAGGACCTTTCGATGTACCAATTCCATGGCATATACAGTGCCTTGCGAAAGTATTCGGCCCCCTTGAACTTTGCGACCTTTTGCCACATTTCAGGCTTCAAACATAAAGATATAAAACTGTATTTTTTTTGTGAAGAATCAACAACATGTGGGACACAATCATGAAGTGGAACGACATTTATTGGATATTTCAAACTTTTTTAACAAATCAAAAACTGAAAAATTGGGTGTGCAAAATTATTCAGCCCCTTTACTTTCAGTGCAGCAAACTCTCTCCAGAAGTTCAGTGAGGATCTCTGAATGATCCAATGTTGACCTAAATGACTAATGATGATAAATACAATCCACCTGTGTGTAATCAAGTCTCCGTATAAATGCACCTGCACTGTGATAGTCTCAGAGGTCCGTTAAAAGCGCAGAGAGCATCATGAAGAACAAGGAACACACCAGGCAGGTCCGAGATACTGTTGTGAAGAAGTTTAAAGCCGGATTTGGATTCAAAAAGATTTCCCAAGCTTTAAACATCCCAAGGAGCACTGTACAAGTGATAATATTGAAATGGAAGGAGTATCAGACCACTGCAAATCTACCAAGACCTGGCCGTCCCTCTAAACTTTCAGCTCATACAAGGAGAAGACTGATCAGAGATGCAGCCAAGAGGCCCATGATCACTCTGGATGAACTGCAGAGATCTACAGCTGAGGTGGGAGACTCTGTCCATAGGACAACAATCAGTCGTATATTGCACAAATCTGGCCTTTATGGAAGAGTGGCAAGAAGAAAGCCATTTCTTAAAGATAT
Organism: Oncorhynchus mykiss; assembly: GCF_013265735.2. Lineage (NCBI taxonomy): Eukaryota > Metazoa > Chordata > Actinopteri > Salmoniformes > Salmonidae > Oncorhynchus > Oncorhynchus mykiss. Next base: position 55,262,778 of record NC_048580.1, on the reverse strand, counting down.
CCATAAAAAGTGTCGTTTAAAGTTTGCCACACGCCACCTGGGAGACACACCAAACATGTGGAAGAAGGTGCTCTGGTCAGATGAAACCAAAATTGAACGTTTTGGCAACAATGCAAAACGTTATGTTTGGCGTAAAAGCAACACAGCTCATCACCCTGAACACACCATCCCCACTGTCAAACATGGTGGTGGCAGCATCATGTTTTGGGCCTGCTTTTCTTCAGCAGGGACAGGGAAGATGGTTAAAATTGATGGGAAGATGGATGGAGCCAAATACAGGACCATTCTGCAAGAAAACCTGATGGAGTCTGCAAAAGACCTGAGACTGGGACGGAGATTTGTCTTCCAACAAGACAATGATCCAAAACATAAAGCAAAATCTACAATGGAATGGTTCAAAAATAAACATATCCAGGTGTTAGAATGGCCAAGTCAAAGTCCAGACCTGAATCCAATCGAGAATCTGTGGAAAGAACTGAAAACTGCTGTTCACAAATGCTCTCCATCCAATCTCACTGAGCTCGAGCTGTTTTGCAAGGAGGAATGGGAAAAAATGTCAGTCTCTCGATGTGCAAAACTGATAGAGTCATACCCCAAGCGACTTACAACTGTAATCACAGCAAAAGGTGGCGCTACAAAGTATTAACTTAAGGGGGCTGAATAATTTTGCATGCCCAATTTTTCAGTTTTTGATTTGTTAAAAAAGTTTGAAATATCCAATAAATGTCATTCCACTTCATGATTGTGTCCCACTTGTTGTTGATGATGTTGTTGTTGATGTTGTTGATTCTTCACAAAAAAATACAGTTTTATATCTTTATGTTTGAAGCCTGAAATGTGGCAAAAGGTCGCAAAGTTCAAGGGGGCCGAATACTTTCGCAAGGCACTGTAGTTTATGATTCAACACCTAGATTCAATATAAGGTATTATATAAAATTAATAATTATAAAATAAAATAATAAAACACCATCATCCCAGACACCCTGGACCCACTCCAATTGGGCCGCACCCAGTTGGTGAGAGTATGCAACAACACATCCACCACACTGACCCTCAGCACAGTGACCCCTCAGGGTTGCGTGCTTAGTCCCTTCCTGTACTCCCTGATCACCCACGAATGTGTGGCTGAGCACAGCTCATCATTAAATCTGCAGATGACATGACGGTGGTAACCCTGATCACTGACAACGATGGGAAAAAATTATCTCACTGTTGCCGCTTGTTATAGAGCCCCCCCAGCTCCCAACTGTACCCTGGACACCATATGTGAATTGATTTTCCACCATTTATCTTCAGAGATGGTACTGTTAGGTGACCTAAACTGGGATATGCTTTAATCTCCGGCCGTCCTACAATCTAATCTAGATGCCCTCAATCTCACACAAATTATCAAGGAATCTACCAGGTACAACCCTAAATCCGTAAACACGGGCATCCTCATAGATATCATCCTGACTAACTTGCCCTCTAAATCTCAGCGATCACTGCCTCATTGCCTGCGTCCGTTCTGGGTCTGCGGTCAAACGTCCACCCTTTATCACTTTATCACTGCTCCCTAAAACACTTCTGCCTTTCTAAACGACCTGGCCTTGGGTATCCTGGAAGGATATTGATCTCATCCCGTCAGTAGAGGATGCCTGGTTTTTCTTTAAAAATGCCTTCCTCACCATCTTAAATAAGCATTCCACTGTCAAAAAAAATTAGAACTACAGATGTAGCCCTTGGTTGTCTCCAGACTTGACTGCCCTTGACCAGCACAAAAACATCCTGTGGCGCACTGCACTAGCTTCGAATAGTCCCCGCAAAATGCAACTTTTCAGGGAAGTCAGGAACCAATATACACAATCAGTTAGGAGAGCAAAGGCTAGCTTTTTCAAACAGAAATTTGCATCCTGCAGCACTTACTCCAAAAAGATTTGGGACACTGTAAAGTCCATGGAGAATAAGAGTACCTCCTCTCAGCTGCCCACTGCACTGAGGCTAAGAAACACTGTCACCACTGATAAATCCACAGTAATCAAAAATTTAAATAAGCATTTCTCCACGGCTGGCCACACTTTCCACCTTGCTACCCCAACCCCGGCCAACAGTGCTGCTCCCCCTGCAGCAACTGTCCCAAGGTGCCTACCCCCCCGCTAAAGTCTTCAAAAGCCAAGTGAACAAACAGATCATGGACCATCTGGAATCCCAACGTACCTCCTCCGCTATGCAATCCGGTTTCCGAGCTGGTCAAGGGTGCACCTCAGCCACGCGATATCATAACTACCATCGATTAAAAAAAGAGTACTGTGCAGCCGTCTTCGTTCCACCTGGCCAAGGCTTTCGACTCTGTCAATCACCGCATTCTTATCGGCAGACCCAACAGCCTTGGTTTCTCTAATGACTGCCTCGCCTGGTTCATTAACTGCTTCTCAGATAGAGTTCAGTGTGTCAAATCAGAGAGCCTTTTGTCTGGACCTCTGGCAGTCTCTATGGGGGTGCCATAAGGTTAAATTCTCGGGCAGACTCTTTTCTCTGTATACATCAATGATGTCGCTTTTGTTGCTGGTGATTCTTTGATCCACCTCTATGCAGACGACACCATTCTGTATACATCTGGCCCTTCCTTGGACACTGTGTTAATAAGCCTCCAAACGAGCTTCAATGCCATACAACACTCCTTCCGTGGCCTCCAACTGCTCTTAAATGCTAATAAAACTAAATGCATGCTCTTCAACCGATCGTTGCCCGCACCCTCACCCGCTCGCCCTCCTAGCATCACTACTCTGGACGGTTCTGAATATGTGGACAACTACAAATACCTAGGTGTCTGTAAACTCTCCGTCCTGACTCACATTAAGCATCTCTAATCCAAAATGAAATCTAGAATCGGCTTCCTATTTTGCAACAAAGCCTACTTCACTCATCCTGCCAAACATACCTTCGTAAAACTGGCTATCCTGCCGATCCTCGACTTCGGCAATGTCATTTACAAAATAGCCTCCAACACTCTATTCAGCAAATTGGATGCAGTCGTTCACAGTGCCATCCGTCTTGTCACCAAAGCCCCATATACTACCCACCATTGCAACCTGTATGCTCTCGTTGGCTGGTCCTCGCTACATATTCGTCGCCAAACCCACTGGCTCCAGGTCATCTATAAGTCTTTACTAAGTAAAGCTCCGCCTTATCTCAGCTCACTGGTCACCATAGCAACACCCACCCGTAGCACGTGCTCCAGCAGGTGTATTTTACTGGTCATCCCCTAAGCAAACACCTACTTTGGCCGCCTTTCCTTCCAGTTCTCTGCTGCCAATGACTGGATCAAATTGCAAAAATCACTAAAGTTGGAGACTTATATCTCCCTCACTAAATTCAAGCATCGGCTGTCAGAGAAGCTTACCGATCTCTGCAGCTGTACTCAGCCCATCTGTAAATAACCCATCCAAACAACTACCTACATCATCCCCATATTTTTTTATATTTTTTCTACTCTTTTACACACCAGTATTTATACTTGCACATCCTCATCTGCACATCTATCACTCCAGTGTTATTTGCTAAATTGTAATTACTTCACCACTATGGCCTATTTTTGCCTTACCGCCTTACTTCATTTGCACACACTGTATACACATATACACATTTTCTATTGTGTTATTGACTGTACGCTTATTTATTCCATGTGTAACTCTGTGTTGTTGTTTTTGTCGCACTGCTTTGCTTTATCTTGGCCAGGTCTCAATTGTAAGTGAGAATTTGTTCTCAACTGGCCTATCTGGTTAAATAAAGGTGAAATAAATGTTAAAAAATGAAGAGGTGTGGGAGTCAGGGTTGTGATAGTGGTGGTGTTGGGAGGACAGTGTAGAAGGGAAGAGAGGATCGTAAACAGAGAGCGGAGGAGTGGATAGGAGTATATCAGTATAGCAGCTCAACAGGCAAGGGAGGGAGGGATGGAGGGAGTTGGAGTGATACACCCTGGTCTGGCTGATTCCTGGTCCGGGTGCCTGCCTGTCACTCCTGGATCCGCCTCTTGGACAGCCCCCCAGCCTCATCCTGGGAGCATCGCCCAGTCCACAGCACTGGGAACACCCCCCAACCCCCTTCCCAGATCATTGTGTTTTCCATCTCCCAGAGAATGATCTGGACCGCCTGGCTTGGTCCGTGGTTGGCTCAAATGTAGGAATGTAAAGGGTTTCCTAGCCACCCGTTTGTTTTGGTACCATTTAGGACACAACCTTCTTCTCTTAGCAACCACAAACATGTCTCCCACCGTCCGTAGCTATAAGGTTATTGTTCGTTCTGTAGCATTCTGTTGGAGTAGTTGGGATATTATCACTGTGAATGTTTTGGAGGGAAATGGAGGTGAGTTGTAGAGAGTAAATCTGTCTATCCTCTCCTCCATGGTCACCACATTAATCTTTAATGTAAAGTTGTATCTTAGATTCTTATGCGGCTCCTCTCTCTGCTTCTCACTGACCAGGCCTGGGCCTGTAAGGGAGAGACGGGGAAACATGCCCAGGGTAGTCTTTGAAGTGTAAAATACAAGCCTTTTTATGTTCAGATGTTAAATATTCATATATAGGAGGCAAACATGCGTCCTGGAGAGGAGAGTGTGCTCTTTGAGTTTAGAGAAAGGTTCCATGCGTAGATGGTTGTCTGTGTGGGGGGAAAGAGGGTAAATGTTAGGTATAAACATGTAAACCGAAATAAATAGGGAAAATAGCTATGTATTTTTCATACACTGCTTGGGAAGTGGGATGGTATGGGGCAGATATTCAGTGTGAGACTGTCCTCTCTGTACCTCTTCCAATAGACCCTCACTCAATAAATTCAGTGTCAGAAAGAGGGCAAGTTTATCTGGGACCTTTGTATATTTCATCTGAATGCATACATGTGTCTGGGAGTCTATAATGTACCAGTGTGTGAAAATGTGGTGTTCTTGAATGAACCACTGTCTTTTTGTATGTGTGTGTGTGTGTGTGTGTATACGCGTGCGCGTATGCACTCAAATCTGTGGTGTTCTTGAATGAACCACTGTCTTTTTGTGTGTGTGTGTGTGTCCACGTATAGTGTGTGTAAGAGGTGGAGAGAGAGGGTAGGGTAAGCCATTGTATAGTATGTGTAAGAGGTGGAGAGAGAGGGTAGGGTAAGACATTGTATAGTGTGTGTGTAAGAGGTGGAGAGAGAGGGTAGGGTAAGCCATTGTATAGTGTGTGTGTAAGAGGTGGAGAGAGAGGGTAGGGTAAGCCATTGTATAGTGTGTGTAAGAGGTGGAGAGAGAGGGTAGGGTAAGACATTGTATAGTGTGTGTGTAAGAGGTGGAGAGAGAGGGTAGGGTAAGCCATTGTATAGTGTGTGTAAGAGGTGGAGAGAGAGGGTAGGGTAAGCCACTGCGATGCAGAATTAAGGACAGAAAGGTCTTTCTAGGAGTAGCAGTGTGTCAGACAGACAGACAGACAGACAGACAGACAGACAGACTTTATAGTTGACGACGGCATGCTAGATGGAGAGGTTTGGGTATAGAGGCCATGCGTAAATAGAGAGCGAGAGAGAGGGAGGGACAGAGGGAGGGAGAGAGAGAGAGAGAGAGAACAAGAGAGCGAGAGAGCGAGGGAGGGAGAGAGGGAGGGAGGGAGGGAGGGAGGGAGAGAGGGAGGGAGAGAGAGAGAGAGGGAGGAAGAGAGGGAGGGAGGGAGGGAGGGAGAGGAAAGGTGGTTGAGTGAGATGGAAGGAGGGAGGGTGTCGGTTGAGACTGGCTTCTTTGTTCTAAGGTCATAGTGTGCTGGAGTAGTGAGAGAACATGGGGGTATGGCTGGACTAAAGACATACGGCTTGTTCCTGGTATGGGGAGCATCTGGAACACAGACCATAGTAGGACTAAATAAATCTAACAACAATTAACAGTCACGGCACGGCATACACAAAATACCTCACAAATCCATTCAGAGAAATTTAGCATAATCCACAAAATCTGTAGGAAAAAGTAGAATATGAATCCCACACTACAATTAGCTGTACTAAAAAACAATGTAGGCAATGATGGCTGTGTTTGTGTGTGTGGTCACAATGGACAATGTGGGCCAGGTGCTGTGGCTCTGCTTATGTTATACCTGTGATTGTGTTGATGACAACAGTACCATGACCTTTTCACACGCATACGTCCGCGTTGTGACATCAGAGTAATCCTGACAGTTTATCTGCCCCGAGTCTGGTGTCGGATATCATAGACCTACTTTGACCACACACACACACACACACACACACACACACACACACACACACACACACACACACACACACACACACACACACACACACACACACACACACACACACACACACACACACACACACACACACACAAACACCTGCTGGTCCAAGCATCTGCTAGATGGCAGAGAGACTGATGTCGATATATGAATGTGATCATTGATTGTGTGTCTCATGTTCAAGGCCACTGTTTTTCCTTGTTCAATATTCTATGATTAGCATTCGATGTGTAGCCTCTCTTCCAAGGACCATGTGTGTGTGTGTGTGTGTGTGTGTGTAATAATGAGTGCTGCTGACTGGCATTACTGACTAGTTCCCTTCCACACCCTCTAGAGATGGACGTCTGCACGGTGCCAGTGAGATGACAGCCTGTCCACAGTGTGTGTACGACCCTGCAGCAGATGTGTGTGTATGTGTCAGATTGGCTTGCAACTGATGTTCTGCCACACCCCTATGTCTCAGAAATGGTAAATGAGAGTATAGTGTGTGTGCCTTTTCTCAACAATATGGTGTCACTGTTTGTTTTCAGCTATTTACATTTGATATATGTGCGTGTTATTTTCTGTATGTGTGTGTGTGTGTGTGTATGTGTGTGTGTGTGTGTGTGGTTAATATGTTGCTGTGGCTCCAAATCGGTTGTGAACAACCGGGTTAATGATTAACCTCTTTAAATACTTTAAGTGAGACCCAGATCCAGACTCTCAACCTACTGTAGACTACAACCCAGTGTCAGCCACATACTTAACCCTTACCCTGACCCTCAGCATCAGCCCAACCCAAGAGCCATAGCTAGCCAAAATAGTTCCCACTCTCAGAACCAGTCAAATGAAAGTGAAGCTACAACACACGTAGAGCCACGTAGAGATCACACCACTGAGCAGACACAGAGAGAAGTCAAAGAGCCAGCTGTAATAACAAAACATGTGGGACTTGGGGGGTGGGAGAGGAGAAGAGAGAGAGGGAACGAGAGGAGAGAGAGGGAGAGAGAGGGAATGAAAGAGGAGAGGAGAGAGAGGGAATGAGAGAGAAGGAATAAGAGAGGAGAGGGAGGGAAGGACTTTACCTTTGGACCATTACAGAGGGAGTGGCTTCAAAAGAAGGAGGAGGGTGTGTGTGTGTGTGTGTGTGTGTGTGTGTGTGTGTGTGTGTGTGTGTGTGTGTGTGTGTGTGTGTGTGTGTGTGTGTGAGAGAGAGAGAGAGAGAGGGAGAAGGAGAGGGAGAGAGCCGTTGAGCAGTGGGAGAGTGATAAAGTATATCAGTCAAAGAAAGAACCAAAAGGCAGAGGGAAAGAGTGTGAGAGAACTACTATGCTCTGTCCCACTCCATGAATGTATTCCCCTTTTCTACAGCCGAGAGAGAGAGAGAGACTACCTTTCCTTACTCTGGACTCTACTGCTCCACCATGGCACCTGTCACAGACAAAGAGACACGGACCTAGGAGCGCTACAGTACCAGGAACACACAGAGTAAGACATTCCTTTCCTTATTTCCCAGTGGTTGTTATTGGGGTGTGTTTATCATGTGTCTGTTTTTTAAACAGTAGTTTGGGAGCAGAGTGTTTGTCAGTGTGGTTGTGTTTGTGTGAGTGAACTGGTCAGTGTTGTTGTAGTGGAGTTAAAGGTTCATGTTTGCCTTGCTCACAGCCTAGTGGTGTTTTTCAGTTGGAAAGTGTGAGAAAGTGGTCCTTTTTCAGTTGGAGATTCAACATTTCTCACAACAGTTCTCTGAAAAGCCAGTGCTTGTGCTAGAGTGTCAGTTTGAAGTAAAAGTAAGCATATTTAGTACATATTTCCATTTGCCTGTTCAGATGATTTTTCCTAATATTGACCAGCGGGACAAAAGAGGATTCTCTCTCTTTACACCTGAAATCCCATACAGCCCAACTCTCTCTCTCTCCCTCCATCCCTCCCCATCTTCCACACGGTCACTTCTGCACTTTCATCTAATTTAGCTCTGGCTTTTATCTCCTTTCTGCACGTTTTGTAAATGGCTAATTTTAACGAAGGGAGTTTATTCCTCTCTTTCTTTGTCTCTTTCTCTCCTTTCTCTAAAGAAGTGCAGATTACATTGAGAGTCTCCCTCATACAGGCAGCTAATATCTGAAACCAATATTGTATTTTATCTGTGTGTCTGTGTCTGTCATCTCCAATAATCCTTGGTAGCTTCAGCCTTTTAACCCAGTGTGTTACTCAAAGACCCCATCTCCCCCTGGATACTGAACGCTCCTGAGCATCTCAGCTTAACAGTATGACTGTGTCTGAGTCTCTATGGAGTGCTCTACTGTAGACATCTGTGGTTCTAGTCAGTCTATTTCTCTGCTTCTCTCTCTCTCACTCACTCACTCACTCACTCCTTGTGGTGAGTGCAGGCCAGAGGCTGGGCTACAAAGCGGCGGTGACTTTGGCGGTGTGGTGAGACTCTGTGTCTGTGTGCTTTGGGCTGGACGGGAATGTTACACATCACAGGGAGGGAGGGAGGGAGATGTAGAAAAATAGAGAGTGGAATAGGGAGAAAAATAGAGAGAGTGGAATAGGGAGAAAAATAGAGAGAGTGAAATAGGGAGAAAAATAGAGAGAGTGGAATAGGGAGAAAAATAGAGAGAGGAAGTGGGAGAAAAATAGAGAGAGTGGAATAGGGAGAAAAATAGAGAGAGGAAGTGGGAGAAAAATAGAGAGAATGAAAAACAGACAGAGAGGAAGAAAGACATACAGTAGCAATGCCAGTTTTCTTTGTTTGAAATATTTAATGGATGCTTGCTGATCTTTTGAAATATTGACTTGTTTGCTGCAGCTGGAGGGTCTAAAGAGGAGACAAGTTGTTCTGTCATTCACATAAAAAGCTAAATGCTGTCATCATCAACATTTTATCAGATGTATTTTTATTTTCAATCCAGTTGAATAAATGTAACAGTACAGGCATTTGATATGATACTCACTGCAAAACTAAATCAGATGCTTCATCATTTGATTTACACTGCTAATGATCCCTGGTAATGATACACTGCTAATGATCCCTGGTAATGATACACTGTTAATGATCCCTGGTAATGATACACTGTTAATGATCCCTGGTAATGATACACTGTTAATGATCCCTGGTAATGATACACTGTTAATGATCCCTGGTAATGATACACTGCTAATGATCCCTGGTAATGATACACTGTTAATGATCCCTGGTAATGATACACTGTTAATGATCCCTGGTAATGATACACTGTTAATGATCCCTGGTAATGATACACTGTTAATGATCCCTGGTAATGATACACTGCTAATGATCCCTGGTAATGATACACTGTTAATGATCCCTGGTAATGATACACTGTTAATGATCCCTGGTAATGATACACTGCTAATGATCCCTGGTAATGATACACTGCTAATGATCCCTGGTAATGATACACTGTTAATGATCCCTGGTAATGATACACTGTTAATGATCCCTGGTAATGATACACTGTTAATGATACACTGTTAATGATCCCTGGTAATGGTACACTGTTAATGATCCCTGGTAATGATCACTTGCCCCTTATGTTTTCCCTTGAATTAATCTGTAAAGGAGGAAGAACGGTTTGAGAGAAATGGTTTTAGGGAACAACTTGGCAAAGGAAGACTGTTTATATAAACAAAGAGCCTCATACAGTAGGTACAGTGAGGTCAGGAGTGTTCTGACCAGGAACAACTTGGCAAAGGAAGACTGTTTATAGAAACACAGAGCCTCATACAGTAGGTACAGTGTGGTCAGGAGTGTTCTGACCAGGAACAACTTGGCAAAGGAAGACTGTTTATATAAACACAGAGCCTCATACAGTAGGTACAGTGAGGTCAGGAGTGTTCTGACCAGGAACAACTTGGCAAAGGAAGACTGTTTATAGAAACACAGAGCCTCATACAGTAGGTACAGTGAGGTCAGGAGTGTTCTGACCAGGAACAACTTGGCAAAGGAAGACTGTTTATAGAAACATAGAGCCTCATACAGTAGGTACAGTGTGGTCAGGAGTGTTCTGACCAGGAACAACTTGGCAAAGGAAGACTGTTTATAGAAACACAGAGCCTCATACAGTAGGTACAGTGTGGTCAGGAGTGTTCTGACCAGGAAAAGCTCCTGATCCTCTAGTTATATAAGATCACAGTGCAACCATGTGGGATTGAATAGCCTGACTAGATCAGTTAGCGTCATCAGGTACAGATAACATGACAACGATACACTGAACCAGGGTTGAAACAGAGGCTAGAAGGGCCAATCTCAGTTCAGCATCAGAAGCTTTAGGGTAAAAGCAGTTCAGAACAGTGTACTAGCAGTGTACCAAACAACAAGGAAGTCCACCTGACCTTTCTCTCTCCTTCAGATGTATATCAGTCATAGCAGCCGATCCCGTGCTGCGGGCTCAGTGCGAGAGGGAGGGGAGTGACTGTGACATGGACTAAACAGTGTGGAGAGTATGGGTGGGTGGATCAGAAGCTCTTTGGCAAGCTGAAGCCTCATTCCCTGCTTGTCTTGGACACACTAATGCGTCCTCCTCTCTCTACCTCTGCTTCTCCTTATATTTGCCTTAATGTGCAGAGCCGTATGTGTGTGTTTGTACCCTGGCATATGTGTCTACATATACAGCATGTGGCAGAATTTGTGTGCAGTGTGTGTGTGTGTGTGTGTGTGTGTGTGTGTGTGTGTGTGTGTGTGTGTGTGTGTGTGTGTGTGTGTGTGTGTGTGTGTGTGTGTGTGTGTGTGTGTGTGTGTGTGACGTGTGACGTGTGTGTGTGACGTGTGTGCGCATTTGGGGTTCAGGCTGCAGGTGAGAATCCATCACCTCCACTATGGAGAAAAAGCCAGAGGTGAAGGAGAGGAGAATTAGATAGCTTTACAATAGGAGATGAGAAAATAACGAGTCTCTCCCCCTCTTCTCCTCCCCCCATCGGCCCCTCAGAGCTGAGGTAAAGGGAGCGTTCGCCTGCCTCGGGGGCTTAGAGAGGGGATTTGGCTGTTCTGCCGGGTGCCTGCCTGATAACGAGACAGCCAGGCCTGCTGATACGCTGCTGAGTGCAGTACAGCGCCCCTTACCTGTCACTCCTCACCTGTCACACTCTGGTGCCACCGGCGGCCGAGATGACACACACACACACACACACACACACACACACACACACACACACACACACACACACACACACACACACACACACACACACACACACACACACACACACACACACACACACACACACACACAGGGCCTACCACAGAGCTGCAGGAGTGTTTTTGTGTGCAACTGCAGCATCTTTACAGTTTGGTGTGTGACAACTCCCAGTAAACCTCTCAGTCAACGTAGAGAGGAAATGAATCCAGGCTCTTGCGGCACGTCTGGTATTCCATTCAGTGAGCATCACACTATGCAGTTAAATATTTTCCCCTCGCTATACTCACACCTCTCTGTCAGGCTAGTTTAGGATAGGAAAAGCCCATTCACCCTCATTCAGGCCACAGGATGGATATATTGTATAAAGCATGTTATTCCCCCCAGTCCTCTCCCATCTCCTTCTCATCCTGTTGTGGCAGTGCCAGTCAAAGTTACAGCTGTTGGGATACAAGATTCATATTCAAGTCAAAGCCCTTAACTGCACCTAGCCATCAATAACAGAACTCCATGAAGAGAGAGGAGTGGAGGGGAGAGGATAAGGGGAAAGAGGAGGGGAGGGTGATGTAGGAATAAGAGAGGAGGATAAAGATGGAAAGAGAGAGGGAGAGAAGAGCTGAGAGTATGAGAAGAGAAATCAGCAGGTTAGAGGAGGGGGAATAGAAGAAATTAAAAGGGGAGCAGAGCAGATCTCTTCCATTAATGTGATCCTCCCTCCTCCCCTATTCCTCTCCTCCTTTCACCACCTGTGTTCTCACTCACCGCTGTTTACCCACCCTTCCTCCCTTCCTCCCTCCATCCCTCCATCCCTTTCTACCCCATTGCCACTTAATCCTCCTCACTATCTCTCACCCCCATCCTTCTCCCCTACCCCTTATTTCACCTCTCACCCTTCTGACCTCGGTCGCTAGCTCTCCCCGCACTCCACTCTCTCACTCCCCTATTCACCCTTCCTGATGCCTACACACCTTCTGGTGCTTAAGTTATTAGCCAGACCTAATCAACCTGCAACCATGCAGTATGGGGTGTGATCTGTGATTTTGTGTGTTTGTGTGTGTGTGTCTATACTGTATGTGTAGGGTGTGTGTGTCTATGTGTAGGGTGGGTGTGTCTATATGTGTAGGGTGTGTCTATATGTGTAGGGTGTGTCTATATGTGTAGGGTGGGTGTGTCTATATGTGTAGGGTGTGTCTATACGTGTAGGGTATGTGTGTGTGTCTATATGTGTAGGGTGTGTGTGTGTGTGTGTGTCTATATGTGTAGCGTGTGTGTGTGTGTGTGTCCTTATGTGTAGGGTGGGTGTGTGTGCACACGCGTGTGTATGTGTATATGTGTGTTAGGGCCGGGACAATACCAGTATTGTGATACTCGTTAGTATCGTGGAAAACAGACTTAATGTTGGAAACAAACATCATTATGTTTTCGTCCAGAGTCGCATTTATTTATTTTCCAAATTATAACACTCTATATTTTACATACAGCAGTTTTTGAAAGGCCTAAAGAGTTTGGTTTCCTTCGTGTTTTCATTTTTGACATGGAAAAAATATAACGATATTGGTATCGTCCCGGCTCTAGTGTGTATGACTGCCAAATGCATGTGTGTATAGGGTGATGCTGGTGCAGAATGGATGTGGCCAGGCTATGGCTTTTAGCCCATCCTCCCAGTCTCCCAGCTTCTCTCCCAGCCATCTAGCCTGCTAATTGAACCTGTCCCAGGAGGAGGGATCATTCCACATTTTTAATTTGGCTTTTCCTCCTGATAAAGCACCACCCCCACTCCTCCTTCTCTATCACTCTCTACATCGCCCTCTCTCTGTCACAGTCAGACACACACACACACACACACACACACACACACACCGAGACACCCATTTATTTCAGTGTAAGCCAAAGCAGCAGTAGAGGGCTTAGTCTACCCAGCTGCAGCCAGCAGAGATAGACTCTCTGAAGGTGAACCCCATAGTGAGGGAGAGGAGGGGACGAAGGGCCCTTTTGAGTTGTGTGTAAGTGTTAGTGTGCATGTGTTTGTGGGGAGGGTATGTGCTTTAGATCTGTGAAGAGAGAGGCCTTTAGATCAGAAATGAAAATAGAGAACAGGCACATTTATTGATAGTATTATATCTGTGTTTGTTTACCTACATGTGCATTATATTAGATGTGTGCATAGTTTAGGTATTTGTGTTTCTGTTAATAAGAACTTATACTGGAACAACAAACAAATGCATTGAAAAGCTTTCTGTTAGCAAATTCCACAACAAAAGGATTAACATGAAAAACAATACTTAAGCCAGTTTGCACAGCAGAGACATGGTGAAGCCAATAGACCGAGGGGTAGGGAGTACAGTAACAACACACTGAACCAGATCCCAGTACAATAAGACTAGAGACTAACGCTTCCTTTGAAGTGGTCCTCATTACAATGTAATTCTGTAGATGGTAATTAGCTAGATAGCTAGCTAGCTAGTTGGTAGACCTAACAAAAATGCCAGAGAAGCTAACGTTAGCTAGCTACTCTAGCTGGCAAATACTACTTATGCTAAATCGTCCAGCAGAATTCATGTATACAAAAAAGCTAAACAAATTGCATGGAAAACTTACTTTATGTCTCATGTGTTGACGTTTTTGTCTTGTCTACAACACTTTGTTTCTTTCACAGCAATCTTTCATGTCTGGATTTTCTTTAATGTCTGGATTCTTTTTTTAAACATATTTTTTTATCATTATTTTTTATTATGAACAAAACAAATACAAAACCAGAAACATACAAAGAAGAGTACATAAACCTAACAGACAGAGTATTACATATCGAGACACATGTTCAATTTGTCAAAAAGTTTGATGGTACGTATTGCTTTTTTGTTTTTACACTTCCTGATCATTTTGAAATAAAGAACGTGAAGAGGGGTTTGTTCTCCGCCCACTTCCTTTTATGGATAAAGAATCTTCCATAAAAAATAAACAAATGAACAATGAAGTTAATTCAGGGTCCATATCATTTGGATCAAAATAAAACATAATATCAGAGTCTTTCAAATTAACATTAACAGGGGTTTCTTTTAAAATCTTCAAACTCACTCCAATATATTCTGACATGGTAATATCTTGACATAGTTTTCTTATATACATGCTATTACATTTACATGTCAATTCTTTCTAACTGAATTGAGAATACAAAATCCTCAACAGTTGCACTTGGAGTACTGTTATATTCTCCTAAAAGAAGAATAGCACCTTTAGGGACAGCTCTAACAACAATTTGATACTCCTCGGGAGTGAATATAACATTGTGTGTTCTCATGAATTCTGGATAATCATATAGTTGTCCATCATTATTCAATAGTTGTTTAACCCAGAAAATGCTGTTGTCAAACCAGTTCTGGAAAAAAAGACTTGTTTTTGTATTTTCTGTATTTGTTATTCCAGTATATCTATGTGGGGGAAATGATGTTTGTGTATGAGGTTCCAAGCTAGAAGTACTTCTTTATGACGGTCAGAAAGCTTAATAGGGATCTTACCCACATAAATGTTGCATTTGAGTAAAACCACCAATCGGTTGGAATATTAAATTAGGGATTATATTCCAAATGCAATCCATATTTCTTAAATACTTTTGTATCCATTTGATCTTGAAGATTATATTAGAGGTGTTAAAATCCAGAGCATTCAACCCTCCCTCGCGTTGGGTGCTACGTATTGCCGCTTTTCTTAAATAATGAGGTGTATTCCTCCATATGAAGTTAAATCATTTAGTATCAACCATATTAGTTACTGACAGAGGAACATCCAAGGCAAGGCAATAAACTAATCTGGACAAACCTTTAGATTAGTACAAGTCCAGATAAAGAAACATCTCTTAATAACCAGGAGTTAAATCTCTTTCTAATTTTCTCTACAATAGGAGAGAAGCTTAAACTGGTCCTTTCTTTCTGGTCTTTGTTAACTTTAATACCAATATATGTGATCACATCTTTTACAGGGATATGACATACTGAGTTTAAGTCCCATCTTTTACAGGGATATGACATACTGAGTTTAAGTCACATCTTTTACAGGGATATGACATACTGAGTTTAAGTCACATCTTTTCAACGCAAATAACTCACAAAAAGAAAGAAAGGAAAAGAAATCATCCAAGACCTCCGAAACAAAATGGTATACCTCCACAAGTCTAGTTCATCCTTCTGAGCAATTTCCAAACGCCTGAAGGTACCACGTTCATCTGTACAAACAATAGTACGCAAGTATAAACACCATGGGACCATGCAGCCGTCATACCACTCAGGAAGGAGACGTGTTCTGTCTCCTAAAGATGAACGTACTTTGGTGCGAAAATCCCAGAACAACAGCAAAGGACCTTGTGAAGATTCTGGAGGAAACAGGTACAAAAATATCTATATCCACAGTAAAACAAGTCCTATATTGACTTAACCTGAAAGGTCGCTGAGCAAGGAAGAAGCCACTGCTCCAAAACCGCCATAAAAAAGCCACACTACGGTTTGCAACTGCACATGGGGACAAAGATCCTACTTTTTGGAGAAATGTCCTCTGATGAAACATAAATAGAACTGTTTGGCCATAATGACCATCGTTATGTTTGGACGAAAAAGGGGGAGGCTTGCAAGCCGAAGAACACCATCCCAACCTTGAAGCACGGGGGTGGCAGCATCATGTTGTGTTGGTGCTTTGCTCCAGGAGGGACTGGTGCACTTCACAAAATGAGATGGCATTGTGAAGAGGAAAATGATGTGGATATATTGAAGCAACATCTCAAGACATCAGTCAGGAAGTTAAAGTTTGGTCACAAATGGGTCTTCCAAATGGACAATGACCCGAAGCATACTTCCAAAGTTGTGGCAAAATGGCTTAAAGACAACAAAGTCAAGGTATTGGAGTGGCCATCACAAAGCCTTGACCTCAATCCTATAGAACATTTGTGGGCAGAACTGAAAAAGCGTGTGCGAGCAAGGAGGCCTACAAACCTGACTCAGTTACACCAGCTCTGTCAGGAGGAATGGGCCAAAATTCACCCAACTTATTGTGGGAAGCTTGTGGAAGGCCACCCGAAACGTTTGACCCAAGTGAAACAATTTCAAGGCAATGCTACCAAATACTAATTGAGTGTATGTAAACTTCTGACCCACTGGGAATGTGATGAAAGAAATGAAAGCTGAAATAAATAATTATCTCTACTATTAATCTGACATTTCACATTCTTAAAATTAAGTGGTGATCCTAACTGACCTAAGACAGGGATTTTTTTCTAGGATTAAATGTCAGGAATTGTGAAAAACGGAGTTTAAATGTATTTGGCTAAAGTGTATGTAAACTTCCGACTTCAACTGTACATGTGAGAAGGCTTTAATACACTCATTAGCTTTCCTGACTTCCTTATGATCTTTCATAAAAAATGGTGGTGTCGTCAGCCAATTGTGAACATTTTATCTCTTTATTTTGTATCTGAATACCCATGAAACTATCCTTATTGATATGAAGTGCCATAACTTGTGTGAACAATCAAAATAACAGAGGAGAAATTGGTCATCCTTGTTTAAATCTTTGTCTTATGTCGAATCACTGTGAAGTTCCATGGGATAATTTAACAGAATTGTTTTCATTACACTTTGAAAATGTTGACCAAAACCCCAAAAATCAAAGACTCAAAAATAAAATAATGTTCAACTGAATAAAAAGCCTTGTAAAAAAGCCTTTTACAAATAAAATAAAGTATATGCCATAATGTGCACCTTGTAGTCTATCATGTCAAATACTAGTCGAAAATGATTACATAATATACACTTCCGTTCAAAAGATTGTGCTCACTTACAAATGTCCTTGTTTTTGAAAGAAATGCAAAAATGTTCTCCATTAAAATAACATCAAATAGATTAGAAATACAGTGTAGACAATGTTGTAAATCACTATTTTAGCTGGAAAGGGCTGATTTTTAATGGAATATCTACATAGGCGTACAGAGGCCCATTATCAGCAACCATCACTCCTGTGTTCCAATGGCACGTTGTGTTAGCTAATCCAAGTTTATAATTTTAAAAGGTTAATTAATCATTAGAAAACGCTTTTACATTGTCCTGATTAAAGAAGCAATAAAACTGGCCTTGGACTAGTTGAGTATCTGGAGCATCAGTGTTTGTGGATTCAATTACAGGCTCAAAATGGCCAGAAACAAAACTTTCCTCTGAAACTTGTATCCCGGAGTCGCCTCTTCACTGTTGACGTTGAGACTGGTGTTTTGCGGGTACTATTTAATGAAGCTGCCAGTTGAGGACTTGTGAGGCATCTGTTTCTCAAACTAGACACTCTAATGTACTTGTCCTCTTGCCTAGTTGTGCACCGGGGCCTCCCACTCTTTCTATTCTGGTTGAGCCAGTTTGCGCTGCTCTGTGAAGGGAGTAGCACACAGCGTTGTATGAGATCTTCAGATTGAGCCTGTAATCGAACCTGCAAATGCAAGCTAAAATAGTAATTTACAACATTAATAATGTCTACACTACATTTCTGATCAATTTGATGTTATTTTAATGGAATAGCTTATCTTTCAAAAACAATTACATTTCTATGTGACCCCAAACGGTAGTGTGTGTGTGTGTGTGTGTGTGTGTGTGTGTGTGTGTGTGTGTGTGTGTGTGTGTGTGTGTGTGTGTGTGTGTGTGTGTGTGTGTGTGTGTGTGTGTGTGTGTGTGTGTGTGTGTGTTTTGGGCTCCGTCCCTGTCATGTTCATAAAGTACTCTATTTTTGGAAGAGAAATATAAATAATTATTTCGTATTCCTGCACCTGTCTCCTATCATTATACAACGTGACATCTTCAAATTCTTGAAATAATATCCTGTTTTGTTTGTTGGATGCATAGATGTTCCCTAATAACATTTCACTGTTCAAATTCACTGTTAAAATGAACCAACATCCAGTGGTGAGTCTTACGACTGATGACCTTCCCTTTAAATGCACCCCTTATAACTGCTATATTGTAGAAAGTCCATGTCTGCATTGAACCATTTGCAATACATGATAATAGCCTTAAGTTTGAGTAAATTACGAATACCCCTGACCTGAATTGAACAAAGAGATAAAGACAAACTTCAACCAACAACCTTGTTATGCTAATATAAGCTTTTCCTAAGCATATGTAACTCAAAAGGATTTCCATCCCATTATTGACCCCTCCAACAAAAAACAAAGAAATACTGGTCATAAAGTTACCAAATTATTCTTACTCCCACAAGGGGGAGACATTGTGCAGACCTTACAATAAGCAGTTATTCACCCATACTTACTGTTAGTTTACCAGTTTTCAGGTCAGCCTTTTCTCATTCACTTACTATAAAATGATGCTTTTCACCTGGCAATTAGGCAGTGTTTAGGCCTACGAGTTCTGTCTGAGTCACATTTCTTTCCCATCTATCCCATCATTTCTTTCCTTCCACACTGACCTTCTCAACCTGTTCTTTGCGAACTGTCACATGACCTCAGTGTCCACAAATCTGGGCCCTTTCAGTGTTGTTTCGAGGGTGTTGCGCACATGGGTAGATGTTGACATAAATGATTAACAATGTTAAAAATAAATGCACCAATTTATTATTTATTTATTTAACCTTTTTTTTAAACTAGGCAATGCCAATGCATCCCATCCAAACGTGAGAATGTTCCTCAACAGTGAAACCCTGGCAAGGTTACATGATGGAATAAGAGTTTGTCCTACGAACTTTTGAATTGCATTTATACACTATTTGGAAAGCATGAATGACTGTCTCTCAATTTTAACCATACCTGTTTATTAGTGTATCAACATGTTTTATCGATGGTTAAAGTAATTGACCCTTTGTCAAATGCACTGTTAATTTATCTAACAATTTAAAGATCTTTTTTCATGTGAACCATTTGTGAACAAGTTTTTGACATTGGGCCGGGGCATTAGAATCCAGAGCCCTTTATTGCAGCATTGTGAATTGCAGCAGGGTTTTGAATTGGCTACCACTTATCCCATGGTTTGTGCAGGCTGAAATGTACAGGCCCTGAAATATGATGCACTGGGATATATGGTTGGGATGCTATCGGAAACTTTAATATTTGTAAGAAGCAAGGTAAAAAGCATTCGTTGTTACACTGCAGTAGTGCAGGGGTAACTACTGCACTGAAACCATACAGGTGTAACTACTACACTGAAACCATACATGGGTAACTACTGCACTGAAACCATACAGGGGTAACTGCTGCACTGAAACCACACAGGGGTAACTACTGCACTGAAACCATACAGGTGTAACTACTACACTGAAACCATACATGGGTAACTACTGCACTGAAACCATACAGGGGTAACTACTGCACTGAAACCATACAGGGGTAACTACTGCACTGAAACCATACAGGGATAACTACTGCACTGAAACCATACAGGGATAACTACTGCACTGAAACCATACATGGGTAACTACTGCACTGAAACCATACAGGGGTAACTACTGCACTGAAACCATACAGGGGTAACTACTGCACTGAAACCATACAGGGATAACTACTGCACTGAAACCATACAGGGATAACTACTGCACTGAAACCATACAGGGATAACTACTGCACTGAAACCATACAGGTGTAACTACTACACTGAAACCATACATGGGTAACTACTGCACTGAAACCATACAGGGATAACTACTGCACTGAAACCATACAGGGGTAACTACTACACTGAAACCATACAGGGGTAACTACTGCACTGAAACCATACAGGGGTAACTACTGCACTGAAACCATACAGGGATAACTACTGCACTGAAACCACACAGGGGTAACTACTGCACTGAAACCATACAGGGGTAACTACTGCACTGAAACCATACAGGGATAACTACTGCACTGAAACCATACAGGGATAACTACTGCACTGAAACCATACAGGTGTAACTACTACACTGAAACCATACATGGGTAACTACTGCACTGAAACCATACAGGGGTAACTGCTGCACTGAAACCACACAGGGGTAACTACTGCACTGAAACCATACAGGTGTAACTACTACACTGAAACCATACAGGTGTAACTACTGCACTGAAACCATACAGGGGTAACTACTGCACTGAAACCATACAGGGATAACTACTGCACTGAAACCATACAGGGATAACTACTGCACTGAAACCATACAGGTGTAACTACTACACTGAAACCATACAGGGGTAACTACTGCACTGAAACCATACAGGGGTAACTACTGCACTGAAACCATACAGGGATAACTACTGCACTGAAACCATACAGGGGTAACTACTGCACTGAAACCACACATGGGTAACTACTACACTGAAACCATACAGGGATAACTACTGCACTGAAACCATACAGGGATAACTACTGCACTGAAACCATACATGGGTAACTACTGCACTGAAACCATACAGGGATAACTACTGCACTGAAACCATACAGGGATAACTACTGCACTGAAACCATACAGGGATAACTACTACACTGAAACCATACATGGGTAACTACTGCACTGAAACCATACACGGGTAACTACTGCACTGAAGTCATCTAGGAAGGGTACCCTACTGAGCATCGAGAGGGGGTGAGATGTGGGTGAGTGATGGTACAACACTAGGCCTTACACTTGCCTATTTATGTCCCCTCAGTCATTGCAGTATGAATGTGTGTAGCCTTGGTGACGGGCTGTGTGTGAAGTGCTGTCAATGTTCCCCAGGGCAGAAAGCATGGCAGGTATACAGCAGGGTATTCACAGATATAAAGATAGTCTGTTCTCCCAGGGTGGAGGCCCAGAGAAGGGAAGGGGTGGGGTGGGGTCTTTCCATGTGGCCCCTGATTGTGATATGTGAAAGGGATGGTGAGTGGGTACTGGGTTGCCAAACACAGGGGCCCTTTGTGTCCTTCACCGCCTGTATGTTTACCAGTCACTCCGCGCGCCCCCTACCAGAGACCAAGTTCATTAAGCAAGGCCCACAGGAGAGTGTGTGTGTTTGGGGCGGAGATGACGACTGTCTGAAACGTGCATTCCCTGGCTGATTAGAGGGATAGGGAGTGTGTGTGTGTGTGTGTCTGAGAGAGTGTGTGTCTGTACGTGTGACAGCGTCTGCGATGGATTGCGTGTGTGTGGAATGTGGCTGCTGACGAATGCACAGGGGAGTGTTTGGGAGGAAGAAGGGAGGATGAGGAAAGGAATGAGGTAGAACAGAGAGGAGAGGGGACAGTGACAGATTGCTTAGAGATGTGTTGTAGCAGGCCATTTCAGCCTAGCATATAGCCTTTCCCAGCCTAGCCTGAGTTTGGCCATGGTGTGTCTCGTTCCGGCAGGTTGACATTTGTTGTCATGACTCTTGGAGGTAGAACTGAGCCATTAGATAGGTCAGCTGCATTCTGGAGGGCAGGGCAAGTCAAAATGTGCAAGTCAAAATTGTGGGTCTTCATTTATAAGGTTAGGGCTAGGCATGAGGTTTAGCAGTGTGATTAAGTTTAGAGTTAAGGTTGGAGTTAGGTTTAAAATCAGATATAATGACTTTGTGGCTGTGCTAGCTAGTGACCACTCTACAGAGCTACCTCCAGAACAAGATTAATGACAAAAACGCTAACATGCGTCGTTCCGCCTCTTTCTCTGTGGTAATAGGGATGGACAGAGAAGGTCCTCCTAGGTTTTAGCCAAACATACAGGACTACCCCCCTCTCATCCCCTCGACACCCTCACCTTTAAACTTTCACCTCCGCCCTGATAGGCCATTTAATACCCCGAATTATGACTTCCACTGGAGGCCATGCTATTGGTTAAAATCAAAGGTTAAGCATGACAGACGTCACACAGTATGCTGTGTGTGTGTGTGTGTGTGTGTGTGTGTGTGTGTGTGTGTGTGTGTGTGTGAGAGAGAGAGAGAGAGAGAGAGATAGCTGGGGTAGTGAGTGACCATCAGGCAGGAGGAAACTCAACGTGGGTAAATGGGCAAGTTGAGACTTGATGTGACACACACCTTATTTGCATTCCCAGGCATATAGTTCTGTAATTACCTCTCGTTACGGTAAGAGTCCATTTGAACAGATGTATGCATACCTGTCCACATGTGCCAACACAGCACACTTAATCACAAACTGTAGGCATACCAGAACACAGAGACACACACCCCCTTCACTAGAGTCCATTGGCCTGGCTTGACACACAGACACCCAAAGCCCTCAATAACCCTTAGCTGTAACCCCTCTTTAATGGAGAAGTGTTGCTTACAGATATGGGAAACAATGTTATGAATAGGTGAGTCAGAGTATGGTTAAGGTATGGTTAAGGTATCAGTTAGTGTAGGTCTTGTTGTGTGTGTGTGTGTGTGGTGTGTGTGTTTGGGGCCTCCTTACACACACTGACACACAGCAGAGCCCACCCTGGATATGTGAGAACCTCACTCCCTCCACTCTGGGGCACTTCATCACCTGTCAGTCTCACTCACCTGCAGGGAGCGCAGGGAGGGGAAGGGTTAACCCCTGGTTATCATCATCATCATTCCTCTGCTCAGTGTCTCATATTAACCTTACATTGTGTCCAAACCCTGCTCTGATTCAAACCCTGCTCTGATTCAAACCCTGCTCTGATTCAAACCCTGCTCTGGTTCAAACCCTGCTCTGATTCAAACCCTGCTCTGATTCAAACCCTGCTCTTAATTCCAGCCCTCCTTTCAGTGTTGTGCATAATGTTGCTGTGCCGTCTCTATGCATCAGCTAATGCGCGTCAGGGAGCACAGGGCTGTGTGTGTGTGTCCATGTGTGAGTGTCAAGCCCTAACACACACTCTCCACGGGGCTAGGTTCTCATGTCCATGTTTCACAGAAGACAGGTTCTGAATAATGGAATATGGCTGAGGAGCCAGAGAACGAGAGGAGGTGGAATGAACAGAGTAGGAGAATCAAATCAAAATCAAATAAAATGTATTTATATAGCCCTTTGTACATCAGCTGATATCTCAAAGTGCTGTACAGAAACCCAGCCTAAAACCCCAAACAGCAAGCAATGCAGGTGTAGAAGCACGGTGGCTAGGAAAAACTCCCTAGAAAGGCCAAAACCTAGGAAGAAACCTAGAGAGGAACCAGGCTATGTGGGGTGGCCAGTCCTCTTCTGGCTGTGCCGGGTGGAGATTATATCAGAACATGGCCAAGATGTTCAAATGTTCATAAATGACCAGCATGGTCGAATAATAATAAGGCAGAACAGTTTAAACTGGAGCAGCAGCACGGTCAGGTGGACTGGGGACAGCAAGGAGTCATCATGTCAGGTAGTCCTGGGGCATGGTCCTAGGGCTCAGGTCAGTTGAAACTGGAGCAGCAGCACAGCCAGGTGGACTGGGGACAGCAAGGAGTCATCATGTCAGGTAGTCCTGGGGCATGGTCCTAGGGCTCAGGTCCTCCGAGAGAGAGAAAGAAAGAGAGAAGGAGAGAATTAGAGAACGCACACTTAGATTCACACAGGACACCGAATAGGACAGGAGAAGTACTCCAGATATAACAAACTGACCCTAGCCCCCCGACACAAACTACTGCAGCATAAATACTGGAGGCTGAGACAGGAGGGGTCAGGAGACACTGTGGCCCCATCCGAGGACACCCCCGGACAGGGCCAAACAGGGAGGATATAACCCCACCCACTTTGCCAAAGCACAGCCCCCACACCACTAGAGGGATATCTTCAACCACCAATTTACCATCCTGAGACAAGGCTGAGTATAGCCCACAAAGACCTCCGCCACGGCACAACCCAAGGGGGGGGGGGGGGGTGCCAACCCAGACAGGATGACCACATCTGGGAATCAACCCACTCAGGTGACGCACCCCCTCCAGGGACGGCATGAGAGAGCCCCAGTAAGCCAGTGACTCAGCCCCTGTAATAGGGTTAGAGGCAGAGAATCCCAGTGGAAAGAGGGGAACCGGCCAGGCAGAGACAGCAAGGGCGGTTCGTTGCTCCAGAGCCTTTCCGTTCACCCTCCCACTCCTGGGCCAGACTACACTCAATCATATGACCCACTGAAGAGATGAGTCTTCAGTAAAGACTTAAAGGTTGAGACCGAGTTTGCGTCTCTGACATGGGTAGGCAGACCGTTCCATAAAAATGGAGCTCTATAGGAGAAAGCCCTGCCTCCAGCTGTTTGCTTAGAAATTCTAGGGACAATTGGGAGGCCTGCGTCTTGTGACCGTAGCGTATGTGTAGGTATGTACGGCAGGACCAAATCAGAGAGATAGGTAGGAGCAAGCCCATGTAATGCTTAGTAGGTTAGCAGTAAAACCTTGAAATCAGCCCTTGCTTTGACAGAAAGCCAGTGTAGAGAGGCTAGCACTGGAGTAATATGATCAAATTTTTTGGTTCTAGTCAGGATTCTAGCAGCCGTATTTAGCACTAACTGAAGTTTATTTAGTGCTTTATCCCGGTAGCCGGAAAGTAAAGCATTGCAGTAGTCTAACCTAGAAGTGACAAAAGCATGGATGAATTTTTCTGCATCATTTTTGCGCTGACTTGTCGCCTGTGTGTCTGCGGTCGATGTGTGTGTGCGTATGTGTGTATGTACAGTGCCTTGCGAAAGTATTCGGCCCCCTTGAACTTTGCGACCTTTTGCCACATTTCAGGCTTCAAACATAAAGATATGAAACTGTATTTTTTTGTGAAGAATCAACAACAAGTGGGACATAATCATGAAGTGGAACGACATTTATTGGATATTTCAAACTTTTTTAACAAATCAAAAACTGAAAAATTGGGCGTGCAAAATTATTCAGCCCCTTTACTTTCAGTGCAGCAAACTCTCTCCAGAAGTTCAGTGAGGATCTCTGAATGATCCAATGTTGACCTAAATGACTAATGATGATAAATACAATCCACCTGTGTGTAATCAAGTCTCCGTATAAATGCACCTGCACTGTGATAGTCTCAGAGGTTCGTTAAAAACGCAGAGAGCATCATGAAGAACAAGGAACACACCAGGCAGGTCCGAGATACTGTTGTGAAGAAGTTTAAAGCCGGATTTGGATACAAAAAGATTTCCCAAGCTTTAAACATCCCAAGGAGCACTGTGCAAGCGATAATATTGAAATGGAAGGAGTATCAGACCACTGCAAATCTACCAGGACCTGGCCGACCCTCTAAACTTTCAGCTCATACAAGGAGAAGACTGATCAGAGATGCAGCCAAGAGGCCCATGATCACTCTGGATGAACTGCAGAGATCTACAGCTGAGGTGAGAAACCCTGTCCATCGGACAGGGTGGCAAGAAGAAAGCCATTTCTTAAAGATATCCATAAAAAGTGTTGTTTAAAGTTTGCCACAAGCCACCTGGGAGACACACCAAACATGTGGAAGAAGGTGCTCTGGTCAGATGAAACCAAAATTGAACTTTTTGGCAACAATGCAAAACGTTATGTTTGGTGTAAAAGCAACACAGCTCATCACAATGAACACACCATCCCCACTGTCAAACATGGTGGTGGCAGCATCATGGTTTGGGCCTGCTTTTCTTCAGCAGGGTCAGGGAAGATGGTTAAAATTGATGGGAAGATGGATGGAGCCAAATACAGGACCATTCTGGAAGAAAACCTAATGGAGTCTGCAAAAGACCTGAGACTGGGACGGAGATTTGTCTTCCAACAAGACAATGATCCAAAACATAAGGCAAAATCTACAATGGAATGGTTCAAAAATAAACATATCCAGGTGTTAGAATGGCCAAGTCAAAGTCCAGACCTGAATCCAATCGAGAATCTGTGGAAAGAACTGAAAACTGCTGTTCACAAATGCTCTCCATCCAACCTCACTGAGCTCGAGCTGTTTTGCAAGGAGGAATGGGAAAAAATGTCAGTCTCTCGATGTGCAAAACTGATAGAGACATACCCCAAGCGACTTACAGCTGTAATCGCAGCAAAAGGTGGCGCTACAAAGTATTAACTTAAGGGGGCTGAATAATTTTGCACACCCAATTTTTCAGTTTTTGATTTGTTAAAAAAGTTTGAAATATCCAATAAATGTCGTTCCACTTCATGATTGTGTCCCACTTGTTGTTGATTCTTCACAAAAAAATACAGTTTTATATCTTTGTTTGAAGCCTGAAATGTGGCAAAAGGTCGCAAAGTTCAAGGGGGCCGAATACTTTCGCAAGGCACTGTATGTGGACACCTGCTCGTCGAACATTTCATTCTAAAATCATGGGCATTAATATGGAGTTGTTCCCCCCTTTGCTGCTATAACAGACTCCACTCTTCAGGGAACGCTTTCCACTAGTTGTTGGAACATTACTGCGGGGGCTTGCTTCTATTCAGACACGAGCATTAGTGAGGTCGGGCACTGATGTTGGGAGATAGTCGGGGTTCCAATTCATCCCAAAGGTGTTCGATGGGGTTGAGGTCAGTGCCCTGTGCAGACCAGTCAAGCTCTTCCACACTGATCTCCACAAACCATTTCTGTATGGACCTTGCTTTGTGAAACGGGGCATTGTCATGCTAAGTCAGGAAAGGGCCTTCCCCAAACTGTTGCCACAAAGTTGGAAGCACAGAATTGTCTACAAGGTTTGTCTATGGAGATTGCATGGCTGTGTGCTTTATTTTTTTTACACCTGTCAGCAACGGGTGTAGCTGAAATAGCCAAATCCACTAGTTTGAAGTGGTGTCCACATACTTTTGGTGTGTGTGTGTGTGTGTGTGTGTGCGTGCGTGCGTGTGTGTGTGTGCGTCTGTGTTTTCTGTATTGGGCCTTTATTTGTCGGGGTTTGCATGTTTTTTTTAACGTATGAATGCAAGTCTGTGATATAGATGATATGATGTATGTGTCTGTCAACGGAGTGTTTAAACTATTGAGGGTCTAATCTCCAAAGCATTTATTCAAAGATGTCTAAGACAGCTAACTCTAACCCTAGAGGCCCCTCTGCAAGCAAATCACTCAAGAGTGACTTCGAAATTGGACATCTATCCATGTCCTGAGGCTGTCGGGAAATGCATTCAAAACCAGTCACTAGGGGCACCAGTGCTATTACCATCAAGTAGGCTTGGGTTTTGCTAGTGGGTTGTGAACGGAGGTGGTGGATGGGATTAATCCAAGACTCTGGATCAATCCCAGTGGTGGACACTTGTTCATAGTTTTTTATTTTTTTACCCTTACCTTACCATTTGGAATGAGTGCAATAAACACAATGTTTTAACCCTATCCAAAACCTTAACCCTTCGAAATTTGACATTTGGAGCAACTTCGAAATTTGATGTTTGGCGAAACGGAACAATGTTGAGCAGGAGGAGTCAACCCATAAACACTTCCAAAACACTTTGACATTTGACGTTTGGAGCAACTTTGAAATTTGATGTCTAATTCTGCAGTGAGACTGTGAGAAAATGTTACCCTCTGTACAACTCAATACATGCCACACGCACACTGCCACCTGAGCAGAGATAGAGGCCTGTCATCCAGCTCTAATGGACCTGTCAGGGAGGCCCAGCCCTGTGGCAGTAGATCTGAGTGTAAGGGGCGGCAGCTGGAAGCATAGCAGGGATTTACAGGGCCAGTAATACAGGGGCACTCTGGACACACAACCCCAGCATGAGGCTCATATACAACCAGGCTGAGGGGAAGCTGATGGGAGGTTAAGGGGCCAGAAAGGGCCAGGGAGGGAGAACAAAGGGCAGTGTGATGCATTTTTATGGAGGTGGCATGAAGGAGGCATTCTGCAGACAGACAGACAGGGGGTGAGGCGGATTGGGGGGGGTTGTTCACTCAGGAGGACTTTAGACAATTAAATGAATTCCAGCCTCCATACTTCTGGAACTTCCATGAAAGCTTCCACACACGTTAGGCATTCTGGAGGGTAGGGCAAGTCTGTGCCAGTCTCTGTCTCTGTCTCTGTCGCTCTCTCTCTCTCTCTCTCTCTCTCTCTCTCTCTCTCTCTCTCTCTCTCTCTCTCTCTCTGCTTCCCTCAGTTTTACTGTGGAATCAGCGTTGTCACTGCACTCATCAGCTACTGGTCTCTCTGTGTGTGTGTTTGTGTCTGTCTCTGTGACACCTGATACCCTCTAATCCTGTCTCTCTGAACAGCCTGCTGGTTTAACCGCTCTTGCTGTTTCTCTCCAAGCTGTCAGACTGTAGTGTTTGTGTGTGTGTGTGTGTGTGTGTCTTTCAGAAATGAGTACTGTCACAGTGGCAGTCTCACACACAGTCTCATTACATTACCAGTTGCTAAGCATTCACACTAATTACCTTTATTTATTTATTTTTTATTTCACCTTTATTTAACCAGGTAGGCAAGTTGAGAACAAGTTCTCATTTACAACTGCTACCTGGCCAAGATAAAGCTGAGCAGTTCGACACATACAACAACACAGAGTTACACATGGAGTAAAACAAACATACAGTCAATAATACAGTAGAAACAAGTCTATATACGATGTGAGCAAATGAGGTGAGAAGGGAGGTAAAAGGCAAAAAAAGGCCATGGTGGCAAAGTAAATACAATTGGGTGCAAAGAAGCAAATAAAATAAATAAAATAAAATAAATACAGTAGGGAAAGAGGTAGTTGTTTGGGCTAAATTATAGATGGGCTATGTACAGGTGCAGTAATCTGTGAGCTGCTCTGACAGCTGGTGCTTAAAGCTAGTGAGGGAGATAAGTGTTTCCAGTTTCAGAGATTTTTGTAGTTCGTTCCAGTCATTGGCAGCAGAGAACTGGAAGGGTAGACGGCCAAAGGAAGAATTGGTTTTGGGGGTGACCAGAGAGATATACCTGCTGGAGCGCGTGCTACAGGTGGGTGCTGCTATGGTGACCAGCGAGCTGAGATAAGGGGGGACTTTACCTAGCAGGGTCTTGTAAATGACCTGGAGCCAGTAGGTTTGGTGACGAGTATGAAGCGAGGGCCAGCCAACGGGAGCGTACAGGTCGCAGTGGTGGGTAGTATATGGGGCTTTGGTGACAAAACGGGTGGCACTGTGATAGACTGCATCCAATTTGTTGAGTAGGGTATTGGAGGCTATTTTGTAAATGACATCGCAGAAGTTGAGGATTGGTAGGATGGTCAGTTTTACAAGGGTATGTTTGGCAGCATGAGTGAAGGATGCTTTGTTGCGAAATAGGAAGCCAATTCTAGATTTAACTTTGGATTGGAGATGTTTGATGTGGGTCTGGAAGGAGAGTTTACAGTCTAACCAGACACCTAGGTATTTGTAGTTGTCAGAGTCAGAGCCGTCCAGAGTAATGATGTTGGACGGGCGGGCAGGTGCAGGCAGCGATCGGTTGAAGAGCATGCATTTAGTTTTACTTGTATTTAAGAGCAATTGGAGGCCACTGAAGGAGAATTGTATGGCATTGAAGCTTGCCTGGAGGGTTGTTAACACAGTGTCCAAAGAAGGGCCAGAAGTATACAGAATGGTGTCGTCTGCGTAGAGGTGGATCAGAGACTCACCAGCAGCAAGAGCGACATCATTGATGTATACAGAGAAGAGAGTCGGTCCAAGAATTGAACCCTGTGGCCCCCCCATAGAGAATGCCAGAGGTCCAGACAACAGACTCTCCGATTTGACACACTGAACTCTATCAGAGAAGTAGTTGGTGAACCTGGCGAGGCAATAATTTGAGAAACCAAGGCTGTCGAGTCTGCCGATGAGGATGTGGTGATTGACAGAGTCGAAAGCCTTGGCCAGATCAATGAATACGGCTGCACAGTAATGTTTCTTATCTATGGCGGTTAAGATATTGTTTAGGACATTGAACGTGGCTGAGGTGCCCCATAACCAGCTCTGAAACAAGATTGCATAGCAGAGAGGGTATGGTGAGATTCGAAATGGTCGGTAATCTGTTTGTTGACTTGTCTTTCGAAGACCTTAGAAAGGCAGGGTAGGATAGATATAGGTCTGTATGGGTCAAGAGTGTCCCCCCCTTTGAAGAGGGGGATGACCGCAGCTGCTTTCCAATCTTTGGGAATCTCAGAAGACACAAAAGAGAGGTTGAACAGGCTAGTAATTGGGGTGGCAACAAATTCGGGAGATACTTTTAGAAAGAAAGGGTCCAGATTTTCTAGCCTGGCTGATTTGTAGGGGTCCAGATTTTGCAGCTCTTTCAGAACATCAGCTGACTGGATTTGGGAGAAGGAGAAATGGAGAAGGCTTGGGCGAGTTGCTGTGAGGGGTGCAGTGCTGTTGACCGGGGTAGGGGTAGCCAGGTGGAAAGCATGGCCAGCCGTAGAAAAATGCTTATTGAAATTCTCAATTATAGTGGATTTATCAGTGGTGACCGTGTTTCCTATCTTCAGTGCAGTGGGCAGCTGGGAGGAGGTGTTCTTATTCTCCATGGACTTTACAGTGTCCCAGAACCTTTTTGAGTAAGTGTTGAAAAAGCTAGCCTTGGCTTTTCTAACTGCCTGTGTATATTGGTTTCTAGCTTCCCCGAAAAGCTGCATATCACGGGGGCTGTTCAATGCCAATGCAGAACGCCATAGGATGTTTTTGTGTTGGTTAAGGGCAGTCAGGTCTGGGGAGAACCAAGGGCTATATCTGTTCCTGGTTCTAAATTTATTGAATGGGGCATGTTTATTTAAGAAGGAAGGCATTTAAAAAAAATATCCAGGCATCCTCTACTGATGGGATGAGATCAATATCCTTCCAGGATACCCCGGCCAGGACGATTAGAAAGGCCTGCTCGCTGAAGTGTTTCAGGGAGCGTTTGACAGTGATGAGTGGAGGTCGTTTGACCGCTGACCCATTACTGATGCAGGCAATGAGGCAGTGATCGCTGAGATCTTGGTTGAAGACAGCAGATGTGTATTTAGAGGGCAAGTTGGTTAGGATGATATCTATGAGGGTGCCCGTGTTTACGGTTTTGGGGAGGTACCTGGTAGGTTCATTGATAATTTGTGTGAGATTGAGGGCATCAAGCTTAGATTGTAGGATGGCTGGGGTGTTAAGCATGTTCCAGTTTAGGTCGCCTAGCAGCACAAACTCTGAATATAGATGGGGGGCAATCAGTTCACATATGGTGTCCAGAGCACAGCTGGGGGAAGGGGTTGGTCTATAGCAGGCGGCAACGGTGAGAGACTTGTTTTTAGATGGCTGGAGCGGAATCAGTGGAATGGTATCAAACACATGGTTTCCAGGTGTAGGGTTAGAGAGCTGGGGGTTATGTGGAGGTAAAGGCATGTATTGGGGGGTGTAGGGTTAGAGAGCTGGGGGGTATGTGGAGGTAAAGGCATGTATTGGGGGTGTAGGGTTAGAGAGCTGGGGGGTATGTGGAGGTAAAGGCATGTATTGGGGGTGTAGGGTTAGAGAGCTGGGGGGTATGTGGAGGTAAAGGCATGTATTGGGGGTGTAGGGTTAGAGAGCTGGGGGGTATGTGGAGGTAAAGGCATGTATTGGGGGGTGTAGGGTTAGAGAGCTGGGGGGTATGTGGAGGTAAAGGCATGTATTGGGGGAGTAGGGTTAGAGATCTGGGGGGGGGGTAGAGGCGTGTATTGGGGGTGTGGAGGAGGTATAAGCATGTATTGGGGGAGTAGGGTTAGAGAGCTGGGGGGTATGTGGAGGTAAAGGCATGTATTGGGGGAGTAGGGTTAGAGATCTGGGGGGTATGTGGAGGTAAAGGCATGTATTGGGGGAGTAGGGTTAGAGATCTGGGGGGTATGTGGAGGTAAAGGCATGTATTGGGGGGTGTAGGGTTAGAGAGCTGGGGGGTATGTGGAGGTAAAGGCATGTATTGGGGGAGTAGGGTTAGAGATCTGGGGGGTATGTGGAGGTAAAGGCATGTATTGGGGGGTGTAGGGTTAGAGCGCTGGGGGGGTATGTGGAGGTAAAGGCATGTATTGGGGGAGTAGGGTTAGAGAGCTGGGGGGTATGTGGAGGTAAAGGCATGTATTGGGGGAGTAGGGTTAGAGATCTGGGGGGTATGTGGAGGTAAAGACATGTATTGGGGGGTGTAGGTGGTTTAGGTGGCGAGTGGTAGGCCTGGCAAAGGGGCCTTAAAGATTTGATACTCCATTGGACTTCCCCTCTCTTCCAGCACACTGCAGGATGCAGCAGGGTGTTGAGTTTTCTGGTTTACCAGTGACCACAGCACCCTGCTGTTCAGCTCCACAATGGTGGTTGAACAGTGGAACGCAAACACACCTCTTCAGGGGAACCATGAGGGTACAACGAGGGGCGGTCTGACCAGACCAGGGCAGTAAAGTTGGGGTTGTTCCAGTCATTGCTCACCATAGTCATAGGTAGAGTGCTTGTGTGTGGGGGTATGTGTAAACAGTCCAGTGTGTTAGTGTGTGTAAGCCCAACTATTCCTCTGTTCCACGTCAGTGCCACTTCACCATAGATTTATTAAGGACCAAACATACAGCTCTCCCATTGTCTTTAACTGAGGCCTTCATTAAATGTGACTGGCTATTGGCAAGTATCTCTTTTATCTTGACTCAATGCACGGACCGACTGGCCGGTGTTGGCCTCAAGGAAAAATATGTGCCGGTTTGTTAGAAATGCCAGGGACGATATTTGGTCCCAGTCTGCCCCTGGCTCAATGGATTGCACAGGTGTTTGTGAGAGGAGAGAGATGATAGAGAAGAGAGAAGAAACTACACAATTTGTGAGCAGAGCTATTCCTCTTTCCTATGCTTATTCCTTTGGGCCATCTTTCTATCTCTCTTTCTCTTTCCCTCCCTGTATCTGTCCATATTTCTCTGTGTGTTCCTCAATGGATATTCCATATGAGGTTGTCTGTCTGTATGCCTGTCTGTCTGGTAATGGACTCCAGTCCCCTCTCCCACAGAGGCTCTTCTGACTCCTCTCTTTCCCAATGAGTCTGTCCTACATGTGTTTCAACACCATTATGTGATGTATTTACTCTGCTTTAGACAGTGTGCTGTCTGCTGCATCTGCCTTACACCAGCAGACCATGTATAAGTGTATGGCCAGATGAGTTCTCCATGTTAGACACAAGATAGAGAGGTGCCCTGTCATTGAGAACCATTACCAATCTCATGCTCATGCTCATCATGAGTTATGCAGCGCTGTGGTTCTCCTGTCAAAAGGGAAGCCAGCAATGCTCACTGTGGGTGGCTCCACAGAGCTAACCCAGAACATACAAGTCGGAGGTTTACATACACTTAGGTTGGAGACATTAAAACTCATTTTTCAACCACTCCACAAATTTCTTGTTAACCAGCTATAGTTTTGGCAAGTCGGTTAGGACATCTACTTCGTGCATGACACAAGTAATATTTCCAACAAGTGTTTACAGACAGATTATTTCACTTATAATTCACTGTATCACAATTCCAGTCGGTAAGAAGTTTACATACACTAAGTTGACTGTGCCTTTAAACAGCTTGGAAAATTCCAGAAAATTATGTCATGGCGTTTTAAGCTTCTGATAGGCTGATTGACATCATTTGAGTCAATTGGAGGTGTACCTGTGGATATATTTTGAGGCCTACCTTCAACATCAGTGCCTCTGCTTGACATCATGGGAAAATCAAAAGAAATCAGCCAAGACCTCAGAAAAAACATTGTAGACCTGGTTTATCCTTGGGAGCAATTTCCAAACGCTTGAAGGTACCACGTTCATCTGTACAGACAATAGTATGCAAGTATAAACACCATGGGACCACGCAGCCGTCATACCACTCAGGAAGGAGACGCGTTCTGTTTCCTAGAGATGAATGTACTTTGGTGCAAAAAGTGCAAATCATACCTGAAGGAAACAGGTACAAAAGTATCTATATCCACAGTAAAACAAGTCCTATATTGACATAACCTGAAAGGCCGCTCAGCAAGGAAGAAGCCACTGCTTCAAAACCGCCAAAATAAAGCCAGACTACGGTTTGCAACTGCACATGGGGACAAAGATTGTACTTTTTGGAGAAATGTCCTCTGGTCTGATGAAACAAAAATAGAACTGTTTGGCCATAATGACCATCGTTATGTTTGGAGGAAGAAGGGGGAGGCTTGCAAGCCGAAGAACACCATCCCAACCGTGAAGCTCGGGGGTGGCAGCATCATGTTGTGGGGATGCTTTGCTCCAGGAGGGACTGGTGCACTTCACAAAATAGATGGCATTGTGAGGTAGGAAAATTATGTGGATATATTGAAGCAACATCTCAAGACATCAGTCAGGAAGTTAAAGCTTGGTCGCAAATGAGTCTTCCAAATGGACAATGACCCCAAGTATACCTCCAAAGTTGTGGCAAAATGGCTTAAGGACAACAAAGTCAAGGTGTTGGAGTGGCCATCACAAAGCCCTGACCTCAATCCTATAGACAATTTGTGGGCAGAACTGAAATAGCGTATGCGAGCAAGGAGGCCTACAAAGCTGACTCAGTTACACCAGCTCTGTCAGGAGGAATGGGCCAAAATTCACCCAGCTTATTGTGGGAAGCTTGTGGAAGGCCACGCGAAACGTTTGACCCAAGTGAAACAATTTCAAGGCTATGCTACCAAATACTAATTGAGTGTATGTAAACTTCTGACCCACTGTGAATGTGATGAAAGAAATAAAAGCTGAAATATATCATTCTCTCTACCATTATTCTGACATTTCACATTCTTAAAATAAAGTGGTGATCCTAACTGACCTAAAGCAGGGAATTTTTGCTAGGATTAAATGTCAGGAATTGTGAAAAACGGAGTTTAAATGTATTTGGCTAAGGTGTATGTAAACTTCCGACTTCAACTGTATCTACAGCGCTCGCTCAACATTCCCCCGGCCAGCTTTGTCTTAGTGTTATGTGTCCTGTGCATCCAGTCATATTTTATGGCTAAATAGTGTCTTTATTAGCCTGGAGTCAGAGTTGTGTGCTCTAGGGTTACAGGCATTTACAATGGAAAATAAAACGCTCCTTTCTTCTTTTTCCCCCCAGAAGTATTTTTATGTTTGGGTGTGTTGTATTTTTAAACCTCTGGTACCCTTTTGGCACAGCTCATGGTGCAGATCATTCAGAAGAGATAAAGAAAGGGAAGAATGGTGTGAGTAAAAGAGAAAGACAGAGAGAGAGAAAGAGAGAGAGAGAGAGAGAGAGAGAGAGAGAGAGCCTTGGAGGGAGGGAAAAATAGATGGATAGAGAGAATGAAAGAGAAAGAAAAACAGAGAGTCAGAATGGGAGAATCCCACAAATGGACAGCAGCTGTGTGTCTGAGTGAGTGACACATCGGCCAGTTGTGGACGATATTAAAGAGATGGAAGCTCTCCTCTTCCATACATAGTCACTGTATGACAGTAGCAATCCTAGTCAGCTGTGGAATAGCACTTCACGGCTTCAAGCTGGGTTTTTTATAGGTGTAGTGGAATGTAAAGACCTGTCCCATCACACAGTATTTGATGGCTTGATACACTGCATTGGCTGAGGTAAGGTTGTCTTGATAAGTGACAGGTAGATCAGGAATGTTCTAGAATGTTCTCTGAATGTTTTCTGGATGCTCAGGAGGTTCAACTTAACAGTTGAACTTAAGTCTCTCTCTCTCTCTCTCTCTCCCTCCCAACTCCTCTCTCTCTCTCTCTCTCTCTCTCTCTCTCCCTCCCTCCTTACTCTTACATCAGCTTCCTGCTGTTAGCGTCCCAAAGTTTGAACAGCTTTGTTTTTCCCTCTGACATATTGGAGCAGAGATAGAGAGGAGAGGAGGTGAGGCTGGGCGGGGTCAGGAGCAGATGCAGAGGGATTGGACTTGTGGATGGAACTAACACTCTTTTACTGAGAACACTCCTCTAAACTAGCCTCTGCTCTTGGCAGGATACCTGCAACCTCAAAGAGGGAGGGAAGGAGGGAGAGAGAGAAAACGGGAGGGAGTGAGAGACAGAAAATTGGGTAAACAGAAAGAGAAGGTGGTAAAGAGAGATTAGAAGAACAATTTGATAGTATTTCTGTAAAATCTAATGCTCCATGAGCAGACTCTATATGTGTTATTTGTGTGCTGTATGTAACTGGACGTGTTTGGTTAAAGTTAAGCTGTTTAATCAGTCTATACTTCAGCTTGGCATCAGATGAAAAAAGCGCTGTGTGTCTCTACAAGTCTATATGAGTTCCAGATATCCTTCCAGTTTTTATTTTCTTGGTTTTGTGCGTGTTCTCTTTGATGTTGGGCTATGTTAATGACAACTATTGATACTCTGATATAAGGTGATTTCCCATGGCAGTGTGTACATGTGGCAGTGTGTAGATGTGGCAGTGTGTAGATGTGGCAGTGTGTACATGTGGCAGTGTGTAGATGTGGCAGTGTGTACATGTGGCAGTGTGTACATGTGGCAGTGTGTACATGTGGCAGTGTGTACATGTGGCAGTGTGTAGATGTGGCAGTGTGTACATGTGGCAGTGTGTACATGTGGCAGTGTGTAGATGTGGCAGTGTGTACATGTGGCTGTGTGTACATGTGGCAGTGTGTACATGTGGCAGTGTGTACGTGTGGCAGTGTGTAGATGTGGCAGTGTGTAGATGTGGCAGTGTGTACGTGTGGCAGTGTGTACATGTGGCAGTGTGTACGTGTGGCAGTGTGTACATGTGGCAGTGTGTACGTGTGGCAGTGTGTAGATGTGGCAGTGTGTAGATGTGGCAGTGTGTACATGTGGCAGTGTGTACATGTGGCAGTGTGTAGATGTGGCAGTGTGTACATGTGGCAGTGTGTAGATGTGGCAGTGTGTACATGTGGCAGTGTGTACGTGTGGCAGTGTGTAGATGTGGCAGTGTGTAGATGTGGCAGTGTGTAGATGTGGCAGTGTGTAGATGTGGCAGTGTGTACGTGTGGCAGTGTGTAGATGTGGCAGTGTGTACGTGTGGCAGTGTGTACATGTGGCAGTGTGTACGTGTGGCAGTGTGTACGTGTGGCAGTGTGTAGATGTGGCAGTGTGTAGATGTGGCAGTGTGTACGTGTGGCAGTGTGTACATGTGGCAGTGTGTAGATGTGGCAGTGTGTACGTGTGGCAGTGTGTACATGTGGCAGTGTGTAGATGTGGCAGTGTGTAGATGTGGCAGTGTGTACGTGTGGCAGTGTGTACATGTGGCAGTGTGTAGATGTGGCAGTGTGTAGATGTGGCAGTGTGTACGTGTGGCAGTGTGTAGATGTGGCAGTGTGTAGATGTGGCAGAGTGTACGTGTGGCAGTGTGTAGATGTGGCAGTGTGTACATGTGGCAGTGTGTAGATGTGGCAGTGTGTACATGTGGCAGTGTGTAGATGTGGCAGTGTGTACATGTGGCAGTGTGTACATGTGGCAGTGTGTAGATGTGGCAGTGTGTACATGTGGCAGTGTGTAGATGTGGCAGTGTGTACATGTGGCAGTGTGTACATGTGGCAGTGTGTAGATGTGGCAGTGTGTACATGTGGCAGTGTGTAGATGTGGCAGTGTGTACATGTGGCAGTGTGTACATGTGGCAGTGTGTCTGTCTACTTTGTTTGCATTTGTGCGTTCACATATCTGTACATGGGAAATGTGTTACTGTGCTTTGAAATTCTCTGTGTGGCTGGGCAGATTTCTGATTGCCCTCTTTCATTTAGCTGTATAAAGGTGGAGCTGGAGGTGGATGCAGTGTGGATATGGGAGGTCTGGGCCCCTCCTTTCCCCCAGTCTGCTCTCCTCCTCTGGGCACCTCATCCATCATTGGCTCTGGCCTCTGATTGCCTTCAATTACACTTTAATGGAGGGGATTTCTGCCCCGGCGAGACAGCACTTTATACACACCGCACCTGAGCTCCCTCTCTTATTGTGTGTGTGTGTGTGTGTGTGTGTGTGTGTGTGTGTGTGTGTGTGTGCGCGCACTTGTATGTGGGTGCGGACAGGCTTTATAGCCCAAATATAAAAACAAAATTGCCTTCAAAACAGAGTTGAAAAGGCTTGAATCAACTATTTCATCTGAGTTGAAAAGGCTTGAATCAACCATTTCATCTGAATTGAAAAGGCTTGAATCAACCATTTCATCTGAATTGAAAAGGCTTGAATCAATCACTTCATCTGAGTGGAAACGGCTTGAATCAACCATTTCATCTGAGTTGAAAAGGCTTGAATCAACCATTTCATCTGCCTCAGCTACTATTTAAACACACATGCTTTGATGTATAGTGAGAGTGAATCTGTTTGCATTTCCTATATGCCTGTCATTTCAAAAAGGGTTTCTGTGGGTACTGTTGGTGGTGTGTGTGTAATCACCTGTGTGTGTCCATGGGACTGTTGCTCTGCCCAAACCTTCTGTCGCTGAGCCTGTCTCAGATTTCTCTTGGGTATGTACGCACATGCACACGCACGCACGCACGCACGCACGCACACACACACACACACACACACACACACACACACACACACACACACACACACACACACACACACACACACACACACACACACACACACACACACACACACACACACACACACACACACACACACACACACACACACACACACACACACACACACACACACACACACACACATATCTTTCCGGGGTGGCTTGCTGTGGCTCCAGAGCCTGGGGTTATTAATCTGTCTCTGAGTGTTGCTGAAAGCAGCCTGTCTGCCCGGATCACTGCCCATCAGGATGAGCGTCTCGCTGGCCTGCTAGACTAGCCTTGTGCCTGTCTAGTCTGGCCTTAACAAGACAGGTCTGCCTGCCTGCCTGCAGTATGGGGAAGGGGGA
The DNA here is from genome assembly GCF_013265735.2 of Oncorhynchus mykiss. Lineage (NCBI taxonomy): Eukaryota > Metazoa > Chordata > Actinopteri > Salmoniformes > Salmonidae > Oncorhynchus > Oncorhynchus mykiss. The sequence continues at coordinate 55,223,776 of NC_048580.1, read as the reverse complement.
TAGCTAGGATCATTAGGATCCCTCTGCTGCCTGTGGAGTCTTTGAAGCACCAATTGCGCTACCTGCCTGCATTCCCAGTTCTACACTGCTATGTCAGCACAGCCAGCGGTTTCATTACTAATCTTCATTATGGCTTCGCTGTGTGCTCTAGGCATTTTCTACACAGATATTTCTCACTGTGTGTTTAAATGTGTGTCTGTATGTCATGCTGAGTGTATGCCAGCTGGTTATCCTATAGGTTATGCTCACAGAATGACTTCCACACACTTCATTCTCGACATTCTAACATAGTGAGCGCTGTACATAGACTCAGTGCGTTGATGTTAACCACTCTCCAACGAGGAGGGGTGAGTCTGTGTGCGGGAGTGTGTTTGTGCACGTGTGCATTTGTCAAATCAAATCAGTCTGTGTATGTGTGCATGCGTGCACGTGTCTGTGTGTGTGTTTGTGTGTGCGCGTTTGTGTGTGTTTGTGTGTGCGCGTGTGCGCGTGCATGTGTGTGTGTCTGCTCCCTGCATCAGGGCCACAGAGTTGGCCAGGAGGAGAGAGGGCAGAGGGAGGTTAGGAAGGTCATCACCCTCCCAGATGGAAGGGAATAAATGAGGAGAGCAGGTTACATCCAGAGAGAAACAGATACAATGAGAGAGGGAGAGAGAGAACAAACTTTCCAGCGTCTGTGAGTAAGGGAAAAACAAGTGGAGGGAGGGAAGGGGGAGATAAGGGAAGAGGGAGAGAAGGAGAGTGATAGAGGAGAAAAAAGAAAGAGACAGGAAATAAAATACACAATGAAAGACGAGTGCCGTGCTCTGCTCCTTCCTGAGTGTGTGTGTGTGTGTGTGTGTGTGTGTGTGTGTGTGTGTGTGTGTGTGTGTGTGTGTGTGTGTGTGTGAGTGTGTGTGTGAGACAGAGAGAGCGAGAGAGAGGGAGAAAGAGAGCGAGAGAGGAGGGAGAGGGAGACAAAGAAAGGGAGAGGGAGAAAGAGAAAAAGGGAGAGAGTGAGAGAGAGTGAAACGGAGAAAGAGAGGGAGACAAAGAAAGAGAGGGAGAAAGAGAGAGAGAGAGAGAGAGAGAGAGAGAGAGAGAGAGAGAGAGAGAGAGAGAGAGAGAGAGAGAGAGAGAGAGAGAGAGAGAGAGAGAGAGAGAGAGAGAGAGAGAGAGAGAGAGAGAGAGAGAGAGAGAAGAAGTTTGAGGTCGTAGAGCAGAGTACTCGTTCTCCAGTCTGCCTGCCTCAGTGTGGCCTCCAGCTGATGCTGGAGCTGAGGCTGCCATATTAGCATCATTTCACCTGGAGAGGCTCCATCAAACATTATCCCATCTCAAGAGGGTGCCAGAGCTGAGTGGTGGAAGGTGTACAGTGTGTGTGTGTACTGTATGCGTCCGTGCATGTGTACTTGCTTGCTTGGTTGCATGCATATGTGTGCACGCAACCAAGCAAGCAATATGTGTTTATATGTGGGTGGTAAGAGTGGAAAATCTCTCTCAGGTGATTTCCCCAGTTTCATCTCCATTCCCCGTCAGATCAAAATGCCGTTATCACCTGCTGCAAGGCCCTGTGCTTCAGAGAGAGGAGAACAACCAGATGTATATTTAATCATCAGTTGTGGGAAAGAGAGAGATCTTTGAATCACATTCCAAAGGGGACCTGCTGCATTTCCCACCCCTGTGACTCTAGGAAAGTAGGGTTTGGGTCTGGTAGAGGGGAGGGGAGGGGGAGGGTGGAGGAAAGTAGGGTTTGGGTCTGGTAGAGGAGAGGGGGAGGGTGGAGGAAAGTAGGGTTTGGGTCTGGTAGAGGGGAGGGGGAGGGTGTGACACTAAACCCCTGCCATGTTTAAAGGTGCTCTAATCCACTCAGTTAACCTCCTTACCTGATCACATCAAAGGGGATAGGGGATTAGTGGTGAGGGAGTGGGCCCTAGGGAGTGGGCCCTCAGTGGACTAGGGGACAGTGTGTCCAGGCTGGGCTCAGAGGCCCGTGACATGGATGACCCCCAGGAGACTCACACCATGGAAGAGAGATAGAGAGAGGGATTGAGAAATGGAGAGAGTGAGGTAGAGGAGATAATGGAAGTCATATCCTGTCACAAACTCGGATACCTCCTGCATCTCAACCTGTTGCTTCAGCCTGTTGTTTCCTGAGTTAAATTTGTTTTGTGTGTGTTTGTGTCATCACCTGCTACCAACTAGCCAGTTAGCTAGTTGCAATGGACCCCGCTTCGCCTGGAATAGCTAATGAACGTCTCCAGTGCTGTAGAAGCTGTGTTTATTACGCTCTTGTCCGCGAAAGTGTTGACAATCCGGAGTTCCAATGCAGAAATTGTTTGCTAGCGGAGGATTACAGGAATGAGGAGGCTCAGCTTCACAAGCAAATCTTGATTCTGCTCGAACTTATGGGGAAAACACAAATTGGAACATTCTCGTTCTCAACTCCTATGGCTGGATGCTGCTGGGCCTGATGGATGTTTTCCCGCCTTGTCATCTGTCCCTATCCGAATGGTCTGTGCTACCTGGAACTTGCCTGCCAAGGAAGTCATCTCCATCTGCTTCTCCTCCCCCATCTTGTAGTCCAGTAGACGGAGAACAGCAAAAAGATTGTTCCAATCAGAGCTGATCCGATGCCACAAGTCGTGGAAACCGAAGGCAGGGAAATGCTGCTAAGTCGACGGGAGTGACTGCGAGTGGTTTGGACCAGATTGGCCTAAGGAATAGCTTTGCTGCACTGGTGCCTGATCTACCTGCGCCTTCATCGCTGGAATTGCCTGTATCTGTGACGGCAGTGCTGACTCCAACTACGCTGACTCCAGCAGTGGCTTCGTCATGGAGTTTGGTTCCTTTCCACCTCTCTCTGGACCTGACAGGGCACTGCCTGCTGTAGGAGGTCTGGACCTTTCGCCGGGACCAGCGGGCGTACGCTATCTTGTTCCTTATGAACCTGGGAAAGGTTCAATGAATTGTGTGAGGGGTAGGAATGGGAGGATGTATGTGACATCAACAGAGGTATATTTTCTAGGTGATTTGAATATTGACTGTCTTTCATCAAGCTACCCACTCAAGAAAAAGCTTCAAACTGTGACCAGTGCTTGCAACCTGGTTCAGGTTATAAGTCAACCTACCAGGGTTACAAAGGAATGAAATAATGAACATATATTGACCACATCTTTAATAATAGTTAGGGATAGGCGGGACGCAAATGTCTCAACTGGCCAATTGCCAGGGAAAATGCAGAGCGCCAGTTTCAAATAAAATATTATAAAATTCAAATTTTCATTAAATCACACATGTAAGATACTCAATTAAAGCTACACTCGTTGTGAATCCAGCCAACATGTCAGATTTTAAAAATGCTTTTCGGTGAAAGCATAAGAATCTATTATCTGATAGCCTGCCCCATCTGCACCAGCAGCAAACAAAGGGGTTAGCATATTTCAACCCTGCAGGCGCTACACAAAACGCTGAAATAAAATATAAAACAAAACTTTGACAAGCTTCTTTTGTTGGCACTCCAATATGTCCCATAAACATCACAATGGGTCCTTTTGTTCGATTAATTCCATCCATATATATCCAAAATGTCCATTTATAAAGCACGTTTTATCCAGAAAAAAACAGCTTACAAAAAACGCAACGTCACTACAAAATATTTCAAAAGTTGCCTATAAGCTTTGCCAAAATGTTTCAAACTCATTTTGTAATACAACTTTAGGTATTTTTAAACGTTAATAATCGATCAAATTGTAGACGGGGCAATCTGTGTTCAATACAGGAATGAAAACAAACCAGCGCCACTTTTCACGTCTTGCGCAACTCACAAAAGTGTACCCAGTTCCGAGTTGGCCTACTTCTTCATTGCACAAAGGAATAACCTCAACCAAATTCCAAAGACTGGTGACATCCAGTGGAAGCGGTAGGAACTGAAAACAAGTTCCTAAGAAATATCCCTTGGCAATGACATGTCAGGGAATAGAGATTCTGAACAGTTAGTCCTCGGGGTTTTGCCTGCTACATAAGTTCTGTTATACTCACAGACATGATTCAAACAGTTTTAGAAACTTCAGAGTGGTTTCCATCCAAATCTATGAATAATATGCATATCTTATATTCTTGGCATGAGTAGCAGGAAGTTAAAACTGGGCACGCTATTTATCCAAAAGTGAAAATGATGCCCCCTAGCCCCAAGAGGTTTTAATAATGCTGCAGAAATTAGCTTTAAAGCAGTATCCAAATCCATTGTATGTAGTGATCACAGTATAGTAGCCTAGGAAAGCCAAAGTTCCAAAGGCTGGTCCTAATATAGTGTATAAAAGGTCAAACAATAACTTTTGTAGTGATTCATATGTTGATAATGTTAAGAATATTTGCTGGTCTGTGGTGTGTAATGAGGAGCAACCAGACGCTGCACTTGACACATTTATGAAATTGCTTATTCCAGGGACTGTAAAAACTGTTAAATTCCCTTGGATTGATGAGGAATTGAAAAATGGTATGGTTGCGAGGGATAGGGTTAAAGGTATGGTAAATAAGTCTGGCAGCACAGCTGATTGGCAAACTTACTGCAAATTGAGAAATCATGTGACTAAACCGATTAAAAAGAATAAGAAACTATACTATGAAAACAAAGATAAATTATATAAAGAATGATAGTAAAAAGCTTTGGAGCACCTTGAAAGAAATTTTGGGCAAACTCAGCTCCATCATTCATTGAATCAGATGGCTCATTCATCACAAAACTTGACTAACTATACTTTCTAACTATAACTATACTAACTAACTATACTTTCAGCGCACTTATAGGGAAGGACATTCAACAAGCACAGCACTTACACAAATTACTGATGATTGGCTGAGAGAAATTGATAATAAAAAGATTGTGGGGCTGTTTTGTTAGACTTCAGTGCATTATCGATCGTCTGCTGCTGGAAAAACACGTGTCATAGCTTTACACCCCCTGCTATATTGTGGATAACAGAACACAGAGGGTGTTCTTTAATTAATTGGAAGCCTCTCCAACATAATCCATGTAGAATCAGGAATTCCCCAGGGCAGCTGTCTAGGACCCTTATTTATTTTTTAAACTATCTTTACTCACGACATGCCCCTGGCTTTGAGTAAAGCCAGTGCGTCTATGTATGTGGATGACTCAACACTACACAGGTCAGCTTCTACAGTGCTGAAATGACTGCAACACTTAACAAAGAGCTACAGTTAGTTTCATAATGGGCGGCAAGTTAGTCCTACATATTTCAAAAACAAAAAGCATTGTATTTGGAACAAATCATTCACTAAACCCTAAACTTCAACTAAATCCTGTAGTGAATAATGTGGAATTTGAGCAAGTTGAGGTGACTAAACTGCTTGCAATAACCCTGGATTGTAAACTGTCATGGTCAAAGCATATTGATACAGGGCCTCTCGGGTGGCGTAGCGGTCTAAGGCACTGCATCACACTGCTAGAGGTGTCACTACAGATCTGGGTTGTGTTGGCCCAGCATCATCTGGGTTAGGGAAGGGTTTGTCCTTGTCCAATCACACTCTAGTGACTCCTTGTGGCGGCCGGGCACATGCACGCTGTACAATGTTTCCTCATTGGTGTGTCTGACATCCGGGTTAGGGGGGCATTTGGTCAAGAAGCAGTGCGGCTTGGCAGGGTCATGTTTCGGAGGACCCATGGCTCTCAACCTTCACCTCTCCCGAGTTGCAGCGATGGGACAAGACTGCAACTACCAATTGGTTATCACGAAATAGGGGAGAAAAGTAGAAAGTACAAAAAAATACAAAATGAAATAAACAAATAAGACATATTGATACAATAGTAGCTAAAATGTAGAAAAGTCTGTCCATTATGAAGCGGTGCTCTACCTTCTTAACAACACTATCAACAAGGCAGGTCCTACAGGCCCCAGTTTTGTTGCACCTGGACTACAGTTCAGTTGTGTCGTCAGGTGCCACAAAGAGGAACTTAGGAAAATTACATTTGGCTCCAGACAGGGCAGCACGGGTGGCTCTTAAATGTACACAGAGAGCTAAAATGTATGATAAGCATGTAAATCTCACATTCTCATTGAGATTGACTTCATCACTACTTGTTTTTGTAAGAACTGTTGACAAGCTGAATGCATCGAGCTGTCTGTTTAAACTACTGGCCCACAGCTTGGACACCCATGCTTGGACACCCACAAGACATACCAGCAGAGGTCTCTTCACAATCCCCAAGTCCTGACCAGACTATGGGAGGCACACAGTACTACATAGAGACATGACTACATGGAACTCTATTCCACATCAGGTAACTAGTGCAAGCAGTAGAATCAGATTTTGGAACATAGGAGACTGTGAAGACACACACACACACACACACACACAGGTACAGACACACGCATACACACACACGCATACACACGCACTCTACACACACGTATTTTGTAATGTTGTTGTATGGTGTTATTATGCATTTTGTATTGAAGATACGTAGTGGTGTAATAATGTTATATGATGTACTGTTTTATATTTTGTTTTATGTGTAATGTACAGTAAGTGCCTTAATGTGTTTGGACCCCCTGAAGAGTAGCTGCTGCATTGCAGGGATCGTTAATAAATACAAACACAAAATCGTGAGAGATGAGGAAGCGGTATTCAGTGGGGACCACATTTTAACCACAAATTCTGGTGACCTCACCCCACTTCAAATCAAATATCACAACCTTGAAATCTGTAAATGTAGATTGTCACATCAATAAATAACCTTCAATTAATTACATTTTCATCTCAAATTAAGACAATTAATAAATCATACCAATAAATAAATGTACTCAATAAAATTGTATTTTGGAATTTATCTATTTCAAAAACGTTTGTATATTGTCTAAATTTGTGGTTCCCCCTACCCAGTAAAAAAAAAAAAACACTTGGCAACCCCACTGCAATTCCCCCTCGACCTTACTAGTGGTCACGACCCCGACTTTTAATAACATTGATATGGCCTTTATAGCTATCTTTTGTCATGGCTTGCTAATGAAAACAGAGGACTAATTGTTGTGCCAAGTTATAGTCTCTGTAAGGGCAGCACACACACTCAGTCACGTCACACTGTCTACCGTGCCTGTTTTATCCTTCAACCCTCCCTGGGCGGCAGTGACCTCATCTAATTTATTCTCTGTGCCCGGCTCTGCCCATAATGAAACAGACACTCATAAAAGTCCTAAGTCATTTATGACCGGACTTTGGCCTGCCTGCTTGGCGGAATGGCCCGGCATCAACCAATCAGTGTTGCTCTGTGTCTTGGGCCAATCGGATGTGGGCTCCGTGATGAGATTAGTGCGAGGTGACACAGCTGGCGGAATAGCTCAGGTCGCCATGGCACTAATGATCCACTTAGTCCTGGAATTTGTTTTATGTCGTGTCACTGTGTCACGGATGTTAGCCACTGCATAGCAAGCCGACCCTGGCAGCCATCTTAGGGAAAAGGTCCACAAGTGCTGGTGTCCCCTTGACTCGTGTTCCTTTGACTAGTGTCCCATTGACTGGTGTCCCCTTGACTCGTGTTCCTTTGACTAGTGTCCCATTGACTGGTGTCCCCTTGATTGGTGTCCCCTTGACTCGTGTTCCTTTGACTAGTGTCCCATTGACTGGTGTCCTGTTGATTGGTGTCCCCTTGACTTGTGTTCCTTTGACTAGTGTCCCATTGACTGGTGTCCCCTTGACTCGTGTTCCTTTGACTAGTGTCCCATTGACTGGTGTCCCCTTGACTCGTGTTCCTTTGACTAGTGTCCCCTTGATTGGTGTCCCCTTGACTCATGTTCCTTTGACTAGTGTCCCATTGACTGGTGTCCCCTTGATTGGTGTCCCCTTCTGTCACTCTTCCTCTGCCCTCCCTTCCTCTCCCTCTACCCCTCTGTGTATTTGTGCATGTAAGCCTACAGTTGAAGTCGGAAGTTTACATACACTTAGGTTGGAGTCGTTAAAACTTGTTTTTCAACCGCTCCACAAATTTCTTGTTGACAAACTATAGTTTTGGCAAGTCGGTTAGGACATCTACTTTGTGCATGACACAAGTCATTTTTCCAACAATTGTCTACAGACAGATTATTTCACTTAAAACTCACTGTATCACAATACCAGTGGGCCAGAAGTTTACATACACTAAGTTGACTGTGCCTTTAAACAGCTTGGAAAATTCCAGAAAATTATGTCATGGCTTTAGAAGCTTCTGATAGGCTAATTGACATAATTTGAGCCAATTGGAGGTGTACCTGTGGATGTATTTCGAGGCCTACCTTCACACTCAGTGCCTCTTTGCTTGACATCATGGGAAAATCAAAAGAAATCAGCCAAGACCTCAGGAAAAAAACATTGTAGACGTCAACAAGTCTGATTCATCCTTAGGAGCAATTTCCAAACGCCTGAAGGTACCACATTCATCTGTACAAACAATAGTACGCAAGTATAAACACCACTCAGCCATCATACCGCTCAGGAAGGAGACGCATTCTGTCTCCTAGAGAATAACGTATTTTGGTGCGAAAAGTGCAAATCAATCACCGAACGAACGGGTCTTCCAAATGAACAATGACCCCAAGCATACTTCCAAAGTTGTGGCAAAATGACTTAAGGACCACAAAGTCAAGGTATTGGAGTGGCCACAACTCCCTGACCTCAATCCCATAGCAAATTTGTGGGCAGACTGAAAAAGCCTGTGCGAGCAAGGAGGCCTACAAACCTGACTCAGTTACACAAGCTCTGTCAGGAGGAATGGGCCAAAATGTACCCAACTTATTGTGGGAACCCGAATGTTTGACCCAAGTTAAACAATGTAAAGGCAATACACTCAATTAGTATTTGGTAGCATGTGAACTTCTGACCCACTGGGAATGTGATGAAGGCATTTGGTACTGTGAATTTCACAGGCGTCAGAATGTGGCTATTTGAGGGATACTCCAACTATGCAAGCAGCTGCTGTGCTGATGCAATATTAATGCAACAATTACATCATTCTAAACGTAACAGCAGTATGTGTTCAGTAACCCAGGTCTTGTGAATGAGCTGACCCTTCTGTTTTATTTTGACCACATCATATACATTATCACATTGTGAATGATTTTATCTTTATTTAACTAGGCAAGTCAGTTAAGAACAAGGAACAGTGGGTTAACTGCCTGTTCAGGGGCAGAACGACAGATTTGTATCTTGTCAGCTCGGGGGTTTGAACTTGCAACCTTCTGGTTACTAGTCCAATGCTCTAACCACTAGGCTAACCACTAGGCTACCCTGCCGCCTGTCCGTTATCAACCAGAATCCTAGCAGTCTAACCACATAACTAGCCAATCAACCATCACATGTCAGATTATGATGCTCTGTCTTCTCATTCAGGGAAGTTGCGTACCAAATGTTTTGCACACATATTACTGCTTGACTGACTGACTACCTGACTGACTGACTGACTACCTGACTGGCTGACTACCTCACTACCTGACTGACTGCTTGGCTGTCAGCCTGACTGGAGGAGTCTTGTTGTGTCTTGGGCATGTGTGACGTGGTGGGAGGATAGGGAGAATAATTAACAGACTTAATTGGCTGTGACAGTAACCTCAACTCAACGCAATGTCAACACTCACACAACCGAACTGAAAAAAAGAATTGTGAAACTTTGAAATAAAGATCATTTTTTTTCATCCTACAGCAGACATTCTTTTAGATTGGATATAGTTACCCAGTAAGGTTGACCCAATTAAATGCAGAAACAAGGCACTATTTGACAATTTCACGGCATATAATATTGTGTATAGTCTACCACTTAGGTCAGGACTATTTACTCCATGTACCATTGTTAGACCAGGGCTGATTTACTATAAATAATGTAGGGTGGCTATAGGATGACTATAGGATGGCTATAGGAAGGCTATAGGATGGCTATAGGATGACCATAGGATGGCTATAGGATGACTATAGGATGGCTATAGGATGACTATAGGATGACCATAGGATGGCTATAGGATGGCTATAGGATGACTATAGGGTGGCTGTAGGATGACTAAAGGATGACTATAGGATGGCTATAGGATGACTATAGGGTGGCTGTAGGATGACTAAAGGATGGCTATAGGATGGCTATAGGATGGCTATAAGATGACTATAGGGTGGCTTTAGGATGGCTATAGGATGGCTATAGGATGGCTATAAGATGACTATAGGGTGGCTATAGGATGACTAAAGGATGACTATAGGATGGCTATAGGATGGCTATAGGATGAGTGGTAAAATAGGTTTATGATGTAGGGGGCAGAAAGTGCTCATGGAACACAAGACAAAAGGAGACCCACAGGAGACCCAGCATCCCTCTCACCAGGGAGGGGTTGTCATGGCCACAGGAAGGGGTCAGGAGGTTGCCCATCAGGGGGTTCATGGGGCAGGTCAGGACAGGGGTGGGGCAGGGGGGATGGGAGCAACTTTGTGCCTGCTGTCTCACCCCTTTGTCCCTCATGCCATCAGCGAGGGCCACGCCTGGCAACTGTCCTTGGCACTCTGCCAGCCCCCCTGCACGCACGCACAACACACACGCATGCTCACAGACACGCACACACGTCACAGATAGCTCAGAGATGAGCAGACATATCTTACCAGGTGTGTTAAGCATTCTTAAATATATTTGTGTGTTTGTGTTTTTGCGTAAGGAGAACTCCCATCATGGTCATGAATAGTAGAACTTACTAGTAGAAAGCACACCCGTATTCTGTAAATGTGTGTAAATGATCTTATTTACATGTGTCCTGTAGTAGTGGAAGCTCTACTCAGGATTTATTCAAATGCCACCGAAGAGAATGGCTGATGGTTCTACATGCCCGTAATCAGTTGTTCTATTTTGTTAAATTTTTTGGGTTGTTTGTAACTTGTTTTTTTAACTTATTTTGTGCATAATGCTGCTGCTACTGTCTCTTATGACCCAAAATAACTTCTGGACATCGGGACTGGGATTACTCACCACGGACTGGAAGATGCTTTTTCATTTAACCAGTCCGACGAGAAAGATATACTGCTCTCCTGGGAACAGTCCCAGATCTGTTTTACACTGATGCTACTCTCTGTTCATCATATATGCATAGTCACTTTAACCATATCTACATGTACAAACTACCTCATTAAGCCTGAATAACAGGTGTCTGTATGAAACATGTAGGTATTACAGCGAGTCAATGGTACTCTGCTACTCTTTTTTCAAATGTCTTTTTACTGTTGTTTTATTTCTTTACTTACATACACACACACACACACACACACACACACACACACACACCTTTTTTCCCCGCACCATTGGTTAGAGCCTGTAAGTAAGCATTTCACTGTTGTATTCGGCGCAAGTGACAAATAAACTTTGATTTGATTTGATCCCCGTCATTTGCGTGAAGAAAAGACGGAGGAGAAGAGGAAGCAGATCAGGCTGCCTTTTGAGAATCCGTAGGTGAGCGAGTAAACTCCCATTGCCATCAATTCTACTTGCTAAAATGCAATCATTGGAAAAGAAAGTGGATGACCTACGATTATCCTACCAACGGGACCTTAAGAACTGTAATGTCCTATGTTTCACCGAGTCATGTCTGAACGACGAAACGGACAATATAGAGCTGGAGGGATTTTCAATGCACCGGCAGAACAGAGAAGCTACATCTGGTAAGACGAGGGGTGGGGGTGTGTCTTTTTGTCAATAACAGCTGGTCCGTGATGTCTAATATTAAAGAAGTCTCGAGGTATTGCTCGCCTGAGGTAGAGCTAAGCTGTAGACCACACTATCTACATTATTCATAGCCGTCTATTTACCACCACAGACCGATGCTGGCACTAAGACCGCACTCAACCAACTCTATAAGGCCATAAGCAAACAAGAAAATGCTCACCCAGAAGCGGCGCTCCTAGTGGCCGGGGATTTTAATGCAGGCAAACTTAAATCAGTTTTACCAAATTTTACCAGCATGTCACGTGCAACTAGAGGAAAACAATCTCTAGACCACTTTTACTCCACTCACAGAGATGCATACAAAGCTCTCCCCCGCCCTCCATTTGGCAAATCCGACCTTAATTCTATCCTCCTGACCATTGACTCGCTCAATTCGTAAGTGGCCAGATGATGTTGATGCTACGCTACAGGACTGTTTTGCTAGCACAGACTGGAATATGTTCCAGGATTCATCCAATGGCATTGAGGAGTATACCACCTCTGTCATTGGCTTCATTGGTAAGTGCATCGATGACGTCGTCCCCACAGTGACCGTACGTACATATCCCAACCAGAAGCCATGGATTACAGACAACATCCGCATTGAGCTAAAGGCTAGAGCTGCCGCTTTCAAGGAGCGGGACACTAATCGGGACGCCTATAAGACGAAACACCAAACAAGCAAAGTGTCAATACAGGAGTAAGATTGATTCCTACTACACCAGCTCTGACGCTCGTCGGATGTGGCAGGGCTTGAAAACCATGACAGACTACAAAGGGAAACCCAGACACGAGCTGCCCAGTGACGCGAGCCTACCAGATGAGCTAAATGTATTTTATGCTCACTTCGAGGCAACCAACACTGAAGCATGCACGAGAGCACCAGCTGTTCTGGATGACTGTGTGATAATGCTCTCGGCAGCCGATGTGAGCAAGACCTTTAAACAGGTCAACATTCACAAAGCCACGGGGCCAGATTATTTACCCGGACGTGTACTCAAAGCATACGCAGACCAACTGGCAAGTGTCTTAACTGACATTTTCAACCTCTCCCTGACTGAGTCTGTAATACCTACATGTTTCAAGCAGACCACCATAGTCCCTGTGCCCAAGGAAGTGAAGGTAACACACCTAAATTATTACCTCCCCATAGTACTCACGTCGGAAGCTGTGAAAGATCATGGCTCACATCAACAGCATCCTCCCGGATTCCCTAGACCCACTCCAATTCTCATACCGCCCCAACAGATCCACAGATGACGCAATCTCAATCACACTCTACACTGCCCTTTCACACCTGGACAAAATGAACACGTATGTGAGAATGCTGCTCATTGACGACAGCTCAGCATTCAACACCATAGTGCCCACGAAGCTTATCACTAAACTAAGGACCCTGGGACTAAACACCTCACTCTACAACTAGATCCTAGAGGCAACAACTTGTCTGCCACACTGATCCTCAACACTGGGGCCCCTCAGGGGTGTGTACTTAGTCCCCTCCTGTACTCGACCACGACTGCGTGGCCAAACACGACTCCAACACCATCATTAAGTTTGCTGACGACACAACAGTGGTAACGATGAGACAGCCTGTAGGGAGGAGGTCAGAGAACTGGTAGTGTGGTGCCAGGACAACAACCTCTCCCTCAATGTGAGCAAGACAAAGGAGCTGATCGTGGACTACAAGAAAAGGAGGGCCGAACAGGCCCCCATTAACATCAACGAGGCTGTAGTGGAGTGGGTCCACATCACCAACAAACTATCATGGTCCAAACACACCAAAGACAGTTGTGAAGAGGGCACAACAACACCTTTTCCCCCTCAGGAGACTGACGGGATTTGTCAAAAAGTTCTTCAGCTGCACCATCGAGAGAATCCTGACTGGTTGCATCACAGCCTGGTATGGCAACCCCTCGACATCTGACCGTAAGGCGCTACAGAGGGTAGTGCGTACGGCCCAGTACATCACTGGGGCCAAGCTTGCAATAATAGGTGGTGTAAGAGGAATTGCCATAAAATTGTAAGACTCCAGTCACCCAAGTCATAGACTGTTTTCTCTGCTACCGCACGGCAAGCACTAACGGAGCGCCAAATCTAGGACCAAAAGGCTCCTTAAAAGCTTATACCCCAAAGCCATAAGACTGCTGAACAATTAATCAAATACCCCCTGCATATAGCCTCGTTATTGTTATGTGATTGTGTTACTTTTCATAACTTTTAACTTTAGTTTATTTGGTAAATATTTTCTTAACTCTTCTTGAACTGCACTGTTGGTTAAGGGCTTGTAAGTAAACGTTTCACGGTAAGGTCTACACTTGTGGTATTTCTGCCTGTGTGACACACGATTTGATACCTGCATGTGACTGCTGTAGGTTATCTATTCATCTTCCCTGTATGAGTGTATGGGATGTGCCAGTCTACCATGTATGTGTGCATTGATCTATATCTAAATTCAGATGCCATCTGACTCGTAGACAGAGGGTTGTGACATGGCTTGTGGTTCCCTTCTATCTGTCCCGGCAGATGTGTTTATATGGGCTTCATGTGTGTACAGCATGTACGAATGGTGTAAATATGAGTACTGGATGGCTAAGATGTCAAATGGAGAACTCCCGCTCTGCCTCTTTAACTTCCCTTACACACACCAGCACATTACCCCGCCCCTTTCTTTTCCCCTCCCCTCGTCTTACCTCCCACCTTTTCCTCGCTCACACCCCCCTCCCTCTCTCTCTTTGTGTTCTTGAATTACGTCCATTATTCCTGCTCCTACTCTGAGTCCTTGTGCTTCCTATGTTCCTCTGTATAGTGGAGAGAGTGTATGGTGGAGTTGTGTGCTTTCCTGAGTGGACCGAAGTGCTTGCTATAGCAGCTGACTGGTATACTGACTCTGTCTTCATTTCACCTCCTCACCCACCAGCCCTGTCTGCTTTGACTAACTGACTCACTGGATTTCCCCCAGATGTGATGCTCCTGTCTTGTATTGTTCCCCCCTGAGGCTGTACACCTAGTGTTTCAGAGAGGACTCTACCTTTACTGCTCTGTGGATTCTACTAAAGGATTTTTATCCTACCTCTGGGGTTTGTGTAGTTTTAGTGCAGTATGTCAGACAAAGTGAGTGTGGGGGTATGTGTAAATGTGTGTGAGGATGTGTATGTAGCTGCTATGTGTGAGTGAGTAAATTAGTGTGTAAAAGTGTGTGTGCATCTCAAGGAACAAAAGGAAAATAATAGTTTTTGTTCCTGGTATTGATAGATGGAATAGATAGATGGATACCTTGTTGGACAGTAATAGTGTTGAGGAGGTATCCATGGGACACTTTGCGCTTCGGACCATGACTGGGTCAGGTGGACACTGAGAGGGAACGCTGTTGCCTTGGATGCAGAAGGAGAGGTGAGTTCCTTTGGGGGCATTTAGGGATTTTGGACTTTTGGGATTTTGGACTTCTTCCACTCACACAGCTGAAGTCAGTTACTCTCTCAGTGTGTCCAAACTGATCCAAATGGCTGGGAACCAGGTACCAACCAGGCACCAGCTGAGCCCCAGCCTTTCTGCCTCTCTGCCCACAGCCTTCCTGCCTCTCTCCCCCTGCCTCCCTGCCTCTCCCCTCAGGGCTTATACAAGGGCAAAGACCACCTGCCGTCAGGCTCTCTGTGTCTCTCACCCCTCTAAACCTGTTCATGTGACTGCAGCTGTGTCCTTTTCCATGCTTTATAATCCTCCTTTGCTTTTATTCTCTCTGTTGGCTTTTGGTCGGAGTCCAGTCAGTCTTTCCCCCAAGAACAATTGTCTCCTTTCTCCCTCTCGCTCCTTTTCTCCGTCCCCCCTCTTCCCCCTTCGCATAGCGCAGACAGCCGGGCTGAAATAGTCTCATGACACGCTGCAACTCCAGTAATTGTGTTCTCCTCACTCCCAGCTCTCTCTTCTCTATTGTATTTAGTCACACCTCTCATTGTTTTGGACCACAGGTTAACAGTTGTTGGTATTGATTTGGAATTCATACCCCTCTGACCCTACTTTTTCTCAGACTCTAGCCTGAAGGACGGACTTCGACATTGTCTTTTATTTTTTATTTTTTCTACAGTATTTATATGTCTCTCTCTCCTTCCCTCTCACACTCTCTCTCCTTCCCTCTCACACACTCTCTCCTTCCCTCTCACACTCTCTCTCCTTCCCTCTCACACTCTCTCTCCTTCCCTCTCACACTCTCTCCTTCCCTCTCACACTCTCTCTCCTTCCCTCTCACACTCTCTCCCCTTCCCTCTCACACTCTCTCTCCTTCCCTCTCACACTCTCTCTCCTTCCCTCTCACTCTCTCTCTCCTTCCCACTCACACTCTCTCTCCTTCCCTCTCACACTCTCTCCTTCCCTCTCACACTCTCTCTCCTTCCTTCTCACACTCTCTCTCCTTCCCTCTCACACTCTCTCTCCTTCCCTCTCACACTCTCTCTCCTTCCCTCTCACACTCTCTCTCTCCTTCCCTCTCACACTCTCTCTCCTTCCCTCTCACACTCTCTCTCCTTCCCTCTCACACTCTCTCTCCTTCCATCTCACACTCTCTCCTTCCCTCTCACACTCTCTCCTTCCCTCTCACACTCTCTCTCCTTCCCTCTCACACTCTCTCTCCTTCCCTCTCACACTCTCTCCTTCCCTCTCACTCCTTCCCTCTCACACTCTCTCTCCTTCCCTCTCACACTCTCTCTCCTTCCCTCTCACACTCTCTCTCCTTCCCTCTCACACTCTCTCTCCTTCCCTCTCACACTCTTGGCTAATGAAGCTGAAATACATACTAAGTGTCAGGCGGCCAATTGTTTTATTAAGATGCATAATGGTGCTTGTGGGGAGGCTCAGAGCTCAGTGAGGATGGGTTGTAGTGCTTTGAGGGGCTGACAATAGTACCCTTCAACTGACGGGAGCTTAAGGAGACATGGGGGACAATGGGACCTGGCCTTTATATCTCAGGACAGGAGCTGCTGACAATCCAACTCTCTCTCTCTCTCTCTCTCTCTCTCTCTCTCTCTCTCTCTCTCTCTCTCTCTGTGTGTGTGTGTGCTAGTGTGTGTTTTAGTTTAGACCCTACGCTCCTTCCACTGATGCTCTCTGCAGTCTACTCATTAACATGTAAGGTGTCTCTCCTTTAAACAAATGAATGGGCAATGTTTTTGCTATGGCAGATTTTCTGTGGTAAATCTATATAAAAGCATGTTGGACCGGTAAAGAGAGGTTCCCTGCATAACTTACACGTAGCTGATTGTGAGTAGTGTTCTCTGTGTCAGAGTTAATGTGGCACTTCTGGTCCCTCACTGTTCTGTTCAACTCTGGGAGCTGGGACTTTATGAGAGCCCTGCTGTCTTAACACCTCAGTAGGTCCATTATTCATGCTCTGCCGTGCCAAGACCATACACTGACTCCTGCACTGATATAGGTCTGTGAGCTGGGACTCAGATATAGGACTGTGAGCTGGGACTCAGATATAGGGCTGTGAGCTGGGACTCAGATATAGGACTGTGAGCTGGGACTCAGATATAGGACTGTGAGTTGGGACTCAGATATAGAACTGTGATTGGGACTCAGATATAGGTCTGTGAGCTGGGACTCAGATATAGGACTGTGAGCTGGGACTCAGATATAGATCTGTGAGCTGGGACTCAGATATAGAACTGTGAGCTGGGACCAAATATATAGAACTGTGAGCTGGGACTCAGATATAGAACTGTGAGCTGGGACTCAGATATAGGACTGTGAGCTGGGACTCAGATATAGGACTGTGAGCTGGGACTCAGATATAGGACTGTGAGTTGGGACTCAGATATAGAACTGTGAGCTGGGACTCAGATATAGGACTGTGAGCTGGGACTCAGATATAGGACTGTGAGCTGGGACTCAGATATAGGATTGTGAGTTGGGACTCAGATATATATC
Organism: Oncorhynchus mykiss; assembly: GCF_013265735.2. NCBI lineage: Eukaryota > Metazoa > Chordata > Actinopteri > Salmoniformes > Salmonidae > Oncorhynchus > Oncorhynchus mykiss. The sequence continues at coordinate 55,206,156 of NC_048580.1, read as the reverse complement.
TGTGAGCTGGGACTCAGATATAGAACTGTGAGCTGGGACCAAATATATAGAACTGTGAGCTGGGACTCAGATATAGATCTGTGAGCTGGGACTCAGATATAGGACTGTGAGTTGGGACTCAGATATAGAACTGTTAGTTGGGACTCAGATATAGAACTGTGAGCTGGGACTCAGATATAGAACTGTGAACTGGGACTCAGATATAGATCTGTGAGCTGGGACTCAGATATAGAACAGTGACCTAGGACTCAGATATAGATCTGTGAGCTGGGACTCAGATATAGGACTGTGAGCTGGGACTCAGATATAGGACTGTGAGCTGGGACTCAGATATAGGACTGTGAGTTGGGACTCAGATATAGATCTGTGAGCTGGGACTCAGATATAGAACTGTGAGCTGGGACCAAATATATAGAACTGTGAGCTGGGACTCAGATATAGAACTGTGAGCTGGGACTCAGATATAGATCTGTGAGCTGGGACTCAGATATAGAACTGTGAGCTGGGACCAAATATATAGAACTGTGAGCTGGGACTCAGATATAGATCTGTGAGCTGGGACTCAGATATGGAACTGTGAGCTGGGACTCAGATATAGAACTGTGAGCTGGGACTCAGATATAGAACAGTGACCTGGGACTCAGATATAGATCTGTGAGTTGGGACTCAGATATAGATCTGTGAGTTGGGACTCAGATATAGATCTGTGAGTTGGGACTCAGATATAGATCTGTGAGCTGGGACTCAGATATAGAACTGTGAGCTGGGACTCAGATATAGAACTGTGAGCTGGGACTCAGATATAGATCTGTGAGTTGGGACTCAGATATAGATCTGTGAGTTGGGACTCAGATATAGAACTGTGAGCTGGGACTCAGATATAGATCTGTGAGCTGGGACTCAGATATAGAACTGTGAGCTGGGACTCAGATATATAACTGTGAGCTGGGACTCAGATATAGAACACTTATTTTTAGTGCCCAGATTTTAGGCTAAGGACTATGTTGTCGGTTGTGCAGGTATGTTGCGAAGGTCAGTAATATTTCTGCCTCCCTACTCCAAACCATACCACACACACACACACACACACACACACACACACACACACACACACACACACACACACACACACACACACACACACACACACACACACACACACACACACACACACACACACACACACACACACACACACACACACACACACACACACACACAGCAGCGGATAGGCTGTGATGCTTTTGTGGGTTAGAGAGCCTGTGGATACATTAACTAGACCTAGACATCTGGCTCTCCATCCCTCCCAGGTCTCACATTTAAATGTTCTGTACTGGGACCACACTACCTCCCTACTGTGTAAGCCCAGCCTAATGGGGTCTTGACTGAGGGTAACACTTTAACAGACAGTCGCAGGTAGAGCCAGAGGCAGAGAGGCAGTGATTTAGAGCAGAGTTCAGGCCCACATTAGTCCATCTGAGGACTTCAATATGTCCTGGCTTCTGGTGACGAGCCCTGGGGGAACTGGATATGGGGAAGAGCAACAGATGACTGTGTGCTGGAAGCAAGAGGCCACCGACCGTCCATCTCCTCTCCTCTGTCTTTCTCCTATCTGTCTCATTCGCTCTCTCTATCCCCCTCTCTTTCTCTCTATGAGGAGTGCGGAAGTGGCTCAGAGAGAGAGAGAGAGAGAGAGAAAGAGAGAGAGAGGGGTTAGGAAACTCAAGTGTTGAGTGTTGAGGAGCTCAGTGTGTCTATTGGTCAGTGGGGATGTTAAAACAGAATGTATGACCATATTAGAGAGACATATTTCCCTCAGATTACACAGATCCACAAAGAATTTGAAAATAAATCCACTTTTGATAAACTGCCATATCTACTGGGTGAAATTCCACAGTGTGCCATCACAGCAGCAAGATTTGTGACCTGTTGCCACAAGAAAAGGGCAACCAGTAAATAACAAACACCATTGTAAATACAACCCATATTTATGCTTATTTATTTTCCCTTGTGTACTTTAACCATTTGTACATTGTTACAACACTGTATATAAACATAATATGATATTTGTAATGTTTTTATTGTTTTGAAACTTCTGGATGTGTAATGTGTAATGTTTTCTGTTAATTTTGATTGTTTATTTCACTTTTGCATATTATCTACCTCACTTGCTTTGGCAAAGTTAACACATGTTTCCCATGCCAATAAAGCCCCTTGAATTGAATTGACACAGAGACAGAGACAAATAGGAGAAAGACAGAGGGGATAGAGAGACAGAGACAGAGACAAATAGGAGAAAGACCGAGGTGATAGAGAGACAGACAGAGACAGATAGGAGAAAGACAGAGGGGATGGAGAGAGAGACAGATAGGAGAAATACAGAGGGGATAGAGAGAGACAGACAGACAGAGAGAGAGAGACAGATAGGAGAAAGACAGAGGGGATAGAGAGACAGACAGAGACAGATAGGAGAAAGACAGGGGGGATAGAGAGAGAGATAGAGGCAGATAGGAGAAATACAGAGGGGATAGAGAGAGAGAGAGAGAGGCAGATAGGAGAAAGACAGAGGGGATAGAGAGATAGAGACAGATAGGAGAAAGACAGAGGGGATAGAGAGAGACAGACAGAGACAGATAGGAGACAGACAGAGGGGATAGAGAGACAGACAGAGACAGAGACAGATAGGAGACAGACAAAGGGGATAGAGAGACAGACAGATAGGAGACAGACAGAGGGGATAGAGAGAGAGACAGATAGGAGAAAGACAGAGGGGATAGAGAGAGAGAGACAGATAGGAGAAAGACAGAGGGGATGGAGAGACAGAGACAGATAGGAGAAAGACAGAGGGGATAGAGAGAGAGACAGAGACAGATAGGAGAAAGACAGAGGGGATAGAGAGCGAGACAGATAGGAGAAAGACAGAGGGGATAGAGAGACAGAGACCGATAGGAGAAAGACAGAGGGGATAGAGAAACAGACAGAGACAGATAGGAGAAAGACAGAGAGAGAGAGAGAGACAGACAGAGAAAGAGACAGGAGAAAAAAATGAGAGTGGAGGTAACAAGAAGAAAGAATGAGAAGGAGAGAGGGAGTCGTATTGTATTGAAGGTGCCAACAGGGAGGTTACTGAGGTACAGTAATGTTCAAGTAGGCTATTTCCAGTGAAACACTTTATTGTTGTGGCTGTCTGAGGAGAGGGTTCAAAGCGGTGAAAGATTCTGATTGTATGTGTGTGATGTGCATTCCTTTGTGGTGTGTGTGCGTGTGTGCTTGTGTGTGCCTGCGAGTGTGTATGTGAGAGTGCATGTCCATTTTCTGTACGCTAGTGCATGTGAAAATGTGCACTGTACAGTATGTGTGTCACATACCAGGAGCCTGGTAAAATAGCTGTAGAAGTGTCCATACACACACATATCACAGCATCCTATCACTTTGACTGGCCAGTTCATTTGCAGTGCACTTCATTAGTGGTTGCCGGTAATGAGGAAAAGTCATCTGGTGTAAAATGATCTGCCAGTTGGATAGCAGAGACACATAGAGGAATGAGAAGACATGCCATCCCAGGCCGTGTTGGCGCTGCCACAGAGGGGGCGCTTGTGTTGGGGATTAGACTGGACATGGCACTGGGCCACCCAACATATCTCACCCTACATATCTTTCACTGGGCCCCTACCACACCCAGCTTACCATGTCCTCCCCATCCCCTGCCACCCATAGAGGTGACCAGGGCTGGGTGTTTGATGGGCCTTGGATGCTGTCCCGTAATGTGAATCGATTACAGCTGGTCTTTATAGAAGCTGGCATTAACAGGACTGGGGCTGGGCATCAGCCATTAGCCTCTATGCCTGACTAAAATTACCTCCTGGTGCTAGAAGAGGAAGGAGGGGAGGAGTGGAGGAGGGGAGGGTGGGGTAGAGATCGACCTTTGTCGGCCGGCTTTGTAAAGTGTGCCTCTCTGCTTGATAATTTTTAGGTTCCAGTGCCACTGTGAGAAGCTGCTTCAGTCCCATCAGAGCTGAGAGGTGTACGGTACAGCAGACGCAGAACAGGGAACGCCACACTACACAGGAAGGCTGAGAACCGATTGGAGAGGAGCGTGACGACAACATCCCAACCCATTCCAACGCTACTGGCTACTGCCAACCCCAGGACGCCATGATGATGACCGTAATGATGATGATGGCGATGATGGTGACATGTAGCTCCCTGCTCCTCTTGGGGCTCAAGGCCTCCCAGGTCTCGTCCAGCGGAATCCCCAAGACCAGCGACTCCTCTTCACCCTCCTCGTCCTCCTCACACCCATTCTCCTCCTCCTCCCCTCGCATGAAGCTCTCCTACAAAGGTATGGCCTGCTCCTGCTATGCTCCAGTTACTATAATATAGAGGCATATCCTTTTCATAAACACCTCTGAACAGTAGCCAGCAGGACTAATGTGGTTACTGTTGTTCTTGGCCGGGCTCCCTGGAACAGGGTTGGGTTCTGTCTCATGAGTCACTTCAATGTAAGATGTCAGCTCAATGATGAACAAACCCACACAAATTAGGTGCTTTTCTATCCTGCACAAAACACAAGGCCCCAGTGTGTGTGGGGGGGGTGTGTGTGTGTGTGTGTGTGTGTGTGTGTGTGTGTGTGTGTGTGTGTGTGTGTGTATGTGTGACAGGGACATCATCATCCCAATCTTTCTTTTACACAAAGTAGCTACTTTACCAGCAGTTCAGAAACCTACAAGTGTTCCAGAACTGCTACTCATCTACAGGATGGCACAGGCCCTGTTCGGAGAATGTGCCATTAAATCATGGGATATCCCTGTCTCCACGGTGACAGTTGAACACTGACAGGGTTCCCCAGCGAGAGAGGAGATTAGGCCAAGGAGAGGAGAGCATGACACTTGCAAGGCTAGGGCTGTGGGTTGATATTCATCGAGTCACCCTTACATTACTGTGAGAAGCTTTGGATAAAAGTGTCTGCTAAACGGCATATATTTGTATTGTTACATTATGAGAAGAGAAGAGAGAGGAGGCTTCAATTCTCCAGATCTTAGAAGCCCTGCTGAGACAGCTGATTCCAAAGCTGGAACAGAGACCAGGCTGCTGAGGGGAGGACGGCTCATAGTAATGGAAGGAACAGAGCAAATGGAATGACGTAAACCATGTGTTGAATGTATTTGATACCATTCCAAATATTCCGCTCCAGCCATTACCACGAGCCGGTCCTTCCCAATTAAGGTGCCACCAACCTCCTGTGCCATTCTGACGAGTGGAACCACTGCCCTGGACTGACCCTGGCAGTAGAACTAAACAACCACTTCCAGTTGTATGGCCTTGTAAAAAATGTCATAACCATCAAATAGGGACTCATTTATCGACATAAGCAGAGCAAAACACCTATTTGCTCTGATGAAAAATGTACATTTCAGGGCCCTTTTGACTAGGAGAGTTGAATGTAATGTCTGTATGATCCACTGTGTGTGTTGTGTTTCAGAGCTACAGCAGTTCCATGGCGTGCGGCGGTTCGAGCTGGAGCGCTCGTGCTGTTTCAGCGCTCTTTTGTTGGATGAGGAGAGAGGACGGCTGTTTGTGGGCGCACGCAACTTCCTCTTGTCACTCAGCCTGGATAACATCGCCAAGCAGGAGCACAAGGTCAGTCTGCCTGTCATCCATTAATCAATCAATCAATGACCAATTTACCCCATGCTATGTGAAAATGTTTACACTAATGTTAGTGAATATCATAAATCGGACATTTTCATGAAACTGAAAAAGTAATTTTACATTGATATTTCCTGTGTGTCATTTGACATACATTCAAATGGTCCAATGATCCATTTTGTAAAGAATGTGATGTTAAAGATAAGATGACCCAGGTTTGGACACACAGATATCTTTGTTATGGTAGATAATCGGATAGATAAGACAGCACTCTGCTATGTCATGGTGAATTAGTGTTGCTCTAGCGTGTCACAGTTGTGCTGACAGACTGATGGATCTCATCTCACTCATCCTCTCGGAGCAGACATGGGGATCAAGGGTTACCATGGCGATTTGGGGGTCACACAATCTCTGATTACCTGTCAACACCTCTCTCACACACATGCACACACGTTCAGACACATGCACACACACACACATACGTTTGTTTTACTATCCTTGTGGGGACCAAACAATTGACTCCCATTCAAAATCCAGTTTTCCCTCACCCCTAACCATAACCCTATACCCTAATCACAAACCCCTAACCCCTAACCCTAAACCGAACTCCTAATCCTTAACCCTAACCCTAACCCTGATTCTAACCCTAACCCTAATTGTAAACCCAAAATGTGCCTATTCCTTGTGAGGACCGTTGAAATGTCCCCACTTTAATTGTTTTAATTGTTTTACTATCCTTGTGAGGACACACACACGCACGCACGCACGCACGCGCACACACACACACACACACACACACACACGCGTAACTCACTAACCCATACCCTATAACCAACCTAACATTCACCCTTATAACCCTACACTTTACAGGGTCTGTAGGTTCTTGCAGACTGTGAAATCTGAGTGCTGAGCAGATTGTTTGACTCTGTTTGTGGTTTGGTGAGATATGATTTACAGCTTGTTTTCGCACTAGTGGCTCTCTTGTCGTTAAAGCTGTTTTCGCTCGTGGTCGTGTGCTTTTCTACTGTGTGACTTGTGGATTCTCAGCTCTATCATGGTGTGGGGGCCTGGAAGAGAGGAAGAGAGGAAGAGTGATAGAAAGGAGGAGAGAAGAGAGACGCTCCCTCAGAAATGTCCCTCAGGGTGGCGGGCAGGCCTGTCCCTGCTTGAGGTCACGACACCAGACCTACCTCCATCCTGCTGCCTCCTCTGACCTCTGACCTGTGCATTTCAGATCTATTGGCCAGCCCCGGTGGACTGGAGGGAGGAGTGTAACTGGGCAGGAAAGGACATCAATGTGAGTAACAGCCACTGCTACCATCAAAATACTTTATTTAGGTTTTAATGAGGTTTTAAACTCTCATGTTTATTCTGATATACAGTATCTCACAGAGGCAGACAGTACATTGTTTCCTGTGACTTTGAGGATGTAAGACTTCTCAGACAGAAATAAACCAGCTGTGAAAGGTCACTTTCCAACACTACTCTCATTCAATATCACCACCCAGTTAAAGCCACAGTATGTCCGGACACATCTCACACTCTGATTTCCCAATCCTCCTTTTGTCTTTCACCCACTCACATAGAGCGGAAGTGTTAGTAACTACAGTGTGCTGTATGTCAGTGAACTAAAGGTTTGGTTGACTGGGTTGTTTGTGTTGGATGGTGAATGTGTGTGACTGTCCAATCCTCTCCATTGTTCTGACCTGGGGCCTGAACGCTCCTTTCTCTGGCTGTAGGTGGGTACAGACAGGGTAGGGTTCCACTGACACACCCTACAAACTCCTTAGGCCACTCAGACCACCCAAATATACACTTTGCACATCTATCTCTCTCACTTCAAGCTAAATGTGTGTCTGTATGTGAGTGTGTATATTCACATAATGCATGTTCGTGGATGTGCTTGTGTGTTCGTGCACATTCGTGCGTGCGCAGGATCTGTGTGTGAATGTGTGGAGCTCTGGATAACAGAAATCCCTAATCAGTATGATTACACAGCTGGAGGAGACCGACAACGAGCCCCATTCATAATGCACAACTGGCTCCTGTTTCACCTAAAGAACTGTGTGTGTGTGTGTGTGTGTGTGTTGGAGAGAAAAGAGGTGAGGAAAAGACAGAATGAACAAAGGAAAGAAGTAAGGTCACATTAGGGCCCAAGATAAATGCTTTCATTGTATTTTCCCTCCTCTTTCTCTCTCCTCCGTTTCCTCCCTTTTCTCAATATCACATGGTGACCCTGACCATGTGTGTGTCTCTGACTGTGGACGTGTGCCTACATTCATCTGTCTGTGTGTGTGTGTGTGTGTGTGTGTGTGTGTGTGTGTGTGTGTGTGTGTGTGGATTAGGCAGTGTCATTATCTGGTCTCCTGGGTGTTTGCTCTGTGGTGTGTTGTGTTTAAATAAAGACACAGACAGACTACACCAAGCATCACTGATTGACGTGGGTGTCTGAATGCACTGAGAAGGATGAAACCAGCTGTTTGTCCTCTCTCTCTTTCTCTCCTTTCTTTTTCATAAAATATGTAGGTGAGGTTTTGGTCTTCTGTCTGCATTTGTTTTAAGTCCTATTCGGCCGGGATTCGTTTTACTGGGGAGATCAGGTGATGTTGGGGGCGGCAGGTAGCGACAGGTAGCGACAGCCTAGTGGTTAAAGCGTTGGGCTAGTAATCGAAAGGTTGCTAAATCAAATCCCTGAGCTGAAAAGGTATAAATCTGTTGTTCTGCCCCTGAGCAACCCACTGTTCCGAGGCCGTCATTGTAAATACCTGCCTAGTTAAATAAAATAAAAATGTAATTTGGAGGTCAGGTAATGTAATTATGTGCATGAGCACAAAACACCACACATGTCATTTTAGTCCTGTATTTCAGTAATTTTTATATGGCAGGAGAGTAACAATTCCAGCCAGAATAATTTACAGTTTTTTGGCAATTTTATTTTTTTTATTTTTTTTTATTTCACCTTTATTTAACCAGGTAGGCTAGTTGAGAACAAGTTCTCATTTGCAACTGCGACCTGGCCAAGATAAGGCATAGCAGTGTGAACAGACAACACAGAGTTACACATGGAGTAAACAATTAACAAGTCAATAACACAGTAGAAAAAAAGGGGAGTCTATATATACATTGTGTGCAAAAGGCATGAGGTAGGCAAATAATTACAATTATGCAGATTAACACTGGAGTGATAAATGATCAGATGGTTATGTACAGGTAGAGATATTGGTGTGCAAAAGAGCAGAAAAATAAAAATAAATAAATAAAAACAGTATGGGGATGAGGTAGGTGAAAATGGGTGGGCTATTTACCAATAGACTATGTACAGCTGCAGTGATCGGTTAGCTGCTCAGATAGCAGATGTTTGAAGTTGGTGAGGGAGATAAAAGTCTCCAACTTCAGCGATTTTTGCAATTCGTTCCAGTCACAGGCAGCAGAGAACTGGAACGAAAGGCGGCCAAATGAGGTGTTGGCTTTAGGGATGATCAGTGAGATACACCTGCTGGAGCGCGTGCTACGGATGGGTGTTGCCATCGTAACCAGTGAACTGAGATAAGGCGGAGCTTTACCTAGCATGGACTTGTAGATGACCTGGAGCCAGTGGGTCTGGCGACGAATATGTAGCGAGGGCCAGCCGACTAGAGCATACAAGTCGCAGTGGTGGGTGGTATAAGGTGCTTTAGTGACAAAACGGATGGCACTGTGATAAACTGCATCCAGTTTGCTGAGTAGAGTGTTGGAAGCAATTTTGTAGATGACGTCGCCGAAGTCGAGGATCGGTAGGATAGTCAGTTTTACTAGGGTAAGTTTGGCGGCGTGAGTGAAGGAGGCTTTGTTGCGGAATAGAAAGCCGACTCTTGATTTGATTTTCGATTGGAGATGTTTGATATGGGTCTGGAAGGTGAGTTTAGAGTCTAGCCAGACACCTAGGTACTTATAGATGTCCACATATTCAAGGTCGGAACCATCCAGGGTGGTGATGCTGGTCAGGCGTGCGGGTGCAGGCAGCGAACGGTTGAAAAGCATGCATTTGGTTTTACTAGCGTTTAAGAGCAGTTGGAGGCCACGGAAGGAGTGCTGTATGGCATTGAAGCTCGTTTGGAGGTTAGATAGCACAGTGTCCAAGGACGGGCCGGAAGTATATAGAATGGTGTCGTCTGCGTAGAGGTGGATCAGGGAATCGCCCGCAGCATGAGAAACATCATTGATATATACAGAGAAAAGAGTCGGCCCGAGAATTGAACCCTGTGGCACCCCCATAGAGACTGCCAGAGGACCGGACAGCATGCCCTCCGATTTGACACACTGAACTCTGTCTGCAAAGTAATTGGTGAACCAGGCAAGGCAGTCATCCGAAAAACCGAGGCTACTGAGTCTGCCGATAAGAATACGGTGATTGACAGAGTCGAAAGCCTTGGCAAGGTCTATGAAGACGGCTGCACAGTACTGTCTTTTATCGATGGCAGTTATGATATCGTTTAGTACCTTGAGCGTGGCTGAGGTACACCCGTGACCGGCTCGGAAACCAGATTGCACAGCGGAGAAGGTACGGTGGGATTCAAGATGGTCAGTGACCTGTTTGTTGACTTGGCTTTCGAAGACCTTAGATAGGCAGGGCAGGATGGATATAGGTCTGTAACAGTTTGGGTCCAGGGTGTCGCCCCCTTTGAAGAGGGGGATGACTGCGGCAGCTTTCCAATCCTTGGGGATCTCAGACGATATGAAAGAGAGGTTGAACAGGCTGGTAATAGGGGTTGCGACAATGGCGGCGGATAGTTTCAGGAATAGAGGGTCCAGATTGTCCAGCCCAGCTGATTTGTACGGGTCCAGGTTTTGCAGCTCTTTCAGGACATCTGCTATCTGGATTTGGGTAAAGGAGAACCTGGAGAGGCTTGGGCGAGTAGCTGCGGGGGGGGGGGAGCTGTTGTCCGAGGTTGGAGTAGCCAGGCGGAAGGCATGGCCAGCCGTTGAGAAATGCTTGTTGAAGTTTTCGATAATCATGGATTTATCGGTGGTGACCATGTTACCTAGTCTCAGTGCAGTGGGCAGCTGGGAGGAGGTGCTCTTGTTCTCCATGGACTTCACAGTGTCCCAGAACTTTTTGGAGTTGGAGCTACAGGATGCAAACTTCTGCCTGAAGAAGTTGGCTTTAGCTTTCCTGACTGACTGTGTGTATTGGTTCCTGACTTCCCTGAACAGTTGCATATCGCGGGGACTATTCGATGTTAGCGCAGTCCGCCACAGGATGTTTTTGTGCTGGTCGAGGGCAGTCAGGTCTGGAGTGAACCAGGGGCTATATCTGTTCTTAGTTCTGCATTTTTTGAACGGAGCATGCTTATCTAAAATGGTGAGGAAGTTACTTTTAAAGAAAGACCAGGCATCCTCAACTGACGGGATGAGGTCAATGTCCTTCCAGGATACCCGGGCCAGGTCGATTAGAAAGGCCTGCTCACAGAAGTGTTTTAGGGAGCGTTTGACAGTGATGAGGGGTGGTCGTTTGACTGCGGCTCCGTAGCGGATACAGGCAATGAGGCAGTGATCGCTGAGATCCTGGTTGTAGACAGCGGAGGTGTATTTGGAGGGCCAGTTGGTCAGGATGACGTCAATGAGGGTGCCCTTGTTTACAGAGTTAGGGTTGTACCTGGTGGGTTCCTTGATGATTTGAGTGAGATTGAGGGCATCTAGCTTAGATTGTAGGACTGCCGGGGTGTTAAGCATATCCCAGTTTAGGTCACCTAACAGAACAAACTCTGAAGCTAGATGGGGGGCGATCAATTCACAAATGGTGTCCAGGGCACAGCTGGGAGCTGAGGGGGGTCGGTAGCAGGCGGCAACAGTGAGAGACTTATTTCTGGAGAGAGTAATTTTCAAAATTAGTAGTTCGAACTGTTTGGGTATGGACCTGGAGAGTATGACATTACTTTGCAGGCTATCTCTGCAGTAGACTGCAACTCCTCCCCCTTTGGCAGTTCTATCTTGACGGAAGATGTTATAGTTGGGTATGGAAATCTCAGAATTTTTGGTGGCCTTCCTGAGCCAGGATTCAGACACGGCAAGGACATCAGGGTTAGCAGAGTGTGCTAGAGCAGTGAGTAAGACACACTTAGGGAGGAGGCTTCTGATGTTGACATGCATGAAACCAAGGCTTTTTCGATCACAGAAGTCAACAAATGAGGGTGCCTGGGGACATGCAGGGCCTGGGTTTACCTCCACATCACCCGCGGAACAGAGAAGGAGTAGTATGAGGGTGCGGCTGAAGGCTATCAAAACTGGTCGCCTAGGGCGTTGGGGACAGAGAATAAGAGGAGCAGGTTTCTGGGCATGGTAGAATATATTCAGGGCATAATGCGCAGACAGGGGTATGGTGGGGTGCGGGTACAGCGGAGGTAAGCCCAGGCACTGGGTGATGATGAGAGAGGTTGTATCTCTGGACATGCTGGTTGTAATGGGTGAGGTCACCGCATGTGTGGGGGGTGGGACAAAGGAGGTATCAGGGGTATAAAGAGTGGAACTAGGGGCTCCATTGTAAACTAAAACAATGATAACTAACCTGCACAACAGTATACAAGGCATATTGACATTTGAGAGAGACATACAGCAAGGCATACAGTAATGACAGGTGTTGAATTGGGAGAGCTAGCTAAAACAGTAGGTGAGACAACAACAGCTAATCAGCTAGCACAACAACAGCAGGTAGAATGGCGATTGATTAGGCAGAGAGGGTCGGATTAACTACACACAGAGCCTAAATGCGGCTGGGGCCGACAGATAAAACATAAACAAGCAGAATGGATTACCGTGAATTAATGGACAGTCCAGCATGCATCAGCTATGTAGCCAAGTGATCAGTGTCCAAGGGGCAGCGGTGGATGGGGCAGGGAAGCTGGACTGGCGAGTGTTATCCAGGTTAGAAAACTAACAATGACTAAATAGCTTGTAGCCAGTTAGCTGGTTAGCTTCTGAAGGTTCTTGAGTGTGTTCTAAAAGTGTAAAGATAATAGCGGTTCCGTATCACATTGGGTGAGGCAGGTTACCGGAAGGTATAAACAAATAAAAAATCGAAAAGGGATAGAAAGTAAATATGGGTTCAGTGAGTGTTTGGGACGCGGCGATTCAGATGGTTAGCAGGCCTGTGCTAACAAGCTAACAGTTAGTAGACGGTGCTAAACACGGTAGCAGTTAGCGGACCGGGCTAAACAAGCTAGCAGTTAGCAGTCCGAATTTGCATGCAAGGAGATAGCAAGGGCTAGAGAGTTAGCCTTTGGGGACGTCGCGATGGGGGGAGTCTGTTTATTCCTCTTCATGCGGTGACATCAATGGACCGGTCGTGGGTCTGGATATTGTAGCCCAGGAGCTCAAAATGTTCCGTTTGCGATGGGAATCCGGGGGTGAAAAATAAAAATAAAATAATAGATAGGTCCGTTATGCTCTGGTTAGAGTCGCGTTGTTCGAACTGGCGAGAGCTTTCCGAGCTAAAGGTTAGTTGATGACCGGTTAGCTGACCGGTTAGCTGAAGACCGCTAGCAATGTTTTGCTGAAGCTGGTAGTTAGTTTGCTAGTTGGCTAGCTTCAGTTGAGGGGTTCCAGATCCGAAGTAAATATAAATACTTTAGGAAAAAAAGCTACGTTGGGTGAGGCGGGTTGCAGGAGAGTATTTAGAAGAAGTTGAGGTTCAGCAAAAAGTTTTAAAGATATGTGAAGAAAACAAACGATATATACAAGGAACACGACAACACGTCCTACTGCTACTGGTAACACTAGTCCCATGCCAATCGAAATTCCATGCCCATCCCTGTGTTTTGATAGAAATGTTGGAGTTTGACAGGTGTTGCTCACGGTTTGAGCAAGAAAAGAATACCTGATTTGGTACATTTTATGACGTGCTGCTCATAGCCTAGAAATGAAGGGCCTAAATGTTTTTTACAGTCGATGCTTTTATGACGTGCTGCTCATAGCCTATAAATGAAGGGCCTAAATGTTTTTTACAGTCGATGCTTTTATGACGTGCTGCTCATAGCCTAGAAATGAAGGGCCTAAATGTTTTTTACAGTCGATGCTTTTATGACGTGCTGCTCATAGCCTAGAAATGAAGGGCCTAAATGTTTTTTACAGTCGATGCTTTTATGACGTGCTGCTCATAGCCTAGAAATGAAGGGCCTAAATGTTTTTTACAGTCGATGCTTTTATGACGTGCTGCTCATAGCCTAGAAATGAAGGGCCTAAATGTTTTTTACAGTCGATGCTTTTATGACGTGCTGCTCATAGCCTAGAAATGAAGGGCCTAAATGTTTTTTACAGTCGATGCTTTTATGACGTGCTGCTCATAGCCTAGAAATGAAGGGCCTAAATGTTTTTTACAGTCGATGCTTTTATGACGTGCTGCTCATAGCCTATAAATGAAGGGCCTAAATGTTTTTTACAGTCGATGCTTTTATGACGTGCTGCTCATAGCCTAGAAATGAAGGGCCTAAATGTTTTTTACAGTCGATGCTTTTATGACGTGCTGCTCATAGCCTAGAAATGAAGGGCCTAAATGTTTTTTACAGTCGATGCTTTTATGACGTGCTGCTCATAGCCTATAAATGAAGGGCCTAAATGTTTTTTACAGTCGATGCTTTTATGACGTGCTGCTCATAGCCTAGAAATGAAGGGCCTAAATGTTTTTTACAGTCGATGCTTTTATGACGTGCTGCTCATAGCCTAGAAATGAAGGGCCTAAATGTTTTTTACAGTCGATGCTTTTATGACGTGCTGCTCATAGCCTAGAAATGAAGGGCCTAAATGTTTTTTACAGTCGATGCTTTTATGACGTGCTGCTCATAGCCTATAAATGAAGGGCCTAAATGTTTTTTACAGTCGATGCTTTTATGACGTGCTGCTCATAGCCTAGAAATGAAGGGCCTAAATGTTTTTTACAGTCGATGCTTTTATGACGTGCTGCTCATAGCCTAGAAATGAAGGGCCTAAATGTTTTTTACAGTCGATGCTTTTATGACGTGCTGCTCATAGCCTAGAAATGAAGGGCCTAAATGTTTTTTACAGTCGATGCTTTTATGACGTGCTGCTCATAGCCTATAAATGAAGGGCCTAAATGTTTTTTACAGTCGATGCTTTTATGACGTGCTGCTCATAGCCTAGAAATGAAGGGCCTAAATGTTTTTTACAGTCGATGCTTTTATGACGTGCTGCTCATAGCCTGGAAATGAAGGGCCTAAATGTTTTTTACAGTCGATGCTTTTATGACGTGCTGCTCATAGCCTAGAAATGAAGGGCCTAAATGTTTTTTACAGTCTATGCTTTTATGACGTACACTGCGGATCGCAAAAATATTCCTCAATTCAAATATAATGGCGACACTTTACAAAACATGGTTTGGTATGGTAAAGAAAGTTGGGAAACAAGCTCGAGTTAACAGTGATGCCCTGTTATCGACCTGAATATCTTCTCTACTAGAATAAAAACCTCCAGGCTTCTCTCTTAACTGTACATTTATTGAAAAAAATGAACAATTACAGAAGGCAGTTTGTAAAAAGAAACTATCCCATCCGAATCGTCTGCTGGAATAACGGGGTAAAAATTACATAATCAACGTACTCTATTAACACTAGTCCCGTGCGAATAGGACTTTAGGAGAAAAGGTGGGCTATGCCATAGACAGTGTAACTCCATAAGCTCATAAGTCAGCCGACTGTGTGGTCCTAATATCACCTGAGAGACACACACACACACACACACACACACACACACACACACACACACACACACACACACACACACACACACACACACACACACACACACACACACACACACACACACACACACACACACACACACACACACACACACAGTGATCTCACTCTTGACCCCTAATTATAGTGCAGTGTGTGTCTCTGCAGGGAGTGGCCTGAACCAGGGCAGGAAAGAAAAAAAGAGTTGTCTTTAAAACAAGTTCTCTCTCTTTTCCGCTTTCACTATCTGTCCTCTTTTTTTCCCCAGAGAAACAAAGAGACTAATTTCATTTTATGGCTGAGTCAGGACTGTCTTGGTCCTGTCTCTCTGCCTCTCACAAATGTGCTCCGTTTTCACAGGGTAATTCTCAGCCCAATGTAGCCGAGGCACCCAGCAGCTTAGCTCGTTAAGAATCAAAGTAATATTCTGTACGCACTTCACACAGTAAACCGGTCACAAAGGATGAGGACAGATCTATTTCAATGTCTTCGGCTTTCTGCTAGACTGCTTAACCTGCAGTCCTAGCCAAACGTTAACGTGAAATGTTGTCTGGTAATACATAGGATTCATTCCGGACTTGCTAAGTACAATGGCATTGTGTAATGGCAAAATAATTAGCCAGCAAAACTGTCCAAGGGTATGCTTTGGATTTTATTCATTTTTTTTACTGCTCAAAATGATTTCCTTCTACTGTAAAGTGCTTATTATGGGAGCACCCTGCCACTGTGCACCGTGTTATTCTTAGTCATTAACATTATTAAAGGAAGGAATTTCCTGGATGGTTTCTCTATCCTGGTTCTCACAGAGCTCTATTGTACCAACCCCCTGACTGTCAGAGTGCCACTCTCTTACCACAGACCAGCCAAGCGTTCAGCACTCTGAGAGTGAGAGAGAGAGAGAGAGAGAGAGAGGTAGAAGGGGATGGGGGGTAGAGAGATATAGGCAGTATGTATAGTATAGAAGGATAAAGACAGACAGACAGAGAGAGAGAATAAAGAAGATGAGAGAAATGAATAGGTAGAGACAGAGATAGAGGTGGGAGAGAGAAAGAGAAAGGAAGGGAAAGAGAGAGAGTAGGATAAAAACAGAGAGAGAGAGAGTCACCGGCCCTTGTGTGCTGTAGTAACCTGCCCTGCGTAGTGGCAGTGATGTGCATGTTCTCAGTCAGAGGAGAGGAGTGTTTAATGAATGGGTTATTGTGGGGTCAGGGGTCAGGTGACCCATGTGAGTGGAGTCAGGGAGAACCCTGGCTTCTGACGTTGGGATCACTGACTCAATTCCCCCCTCCCTCTCTCTCTTAAAGCCTCTTCTCTTCATACCTTTTTTCTCTTCTCATTCTCTCTCTCTCGCTTCTCACTCTCCCTCGCTTCTCACTCTCTCTCTCGCTTCTCATGTTCTCTCTCACGTTCTCTCTCTTGCTTCTCATGTTCTCTCTCTCGCTTCTCACTCTCTCGCTTTCGCTTCTCTCTCTCTCTTACAGTATCTTTCTCTCTCTCTCAAACACTCTCTTTCTCTCTCTCTCTTTTATCTCTTTCTGTTTATACCCTTCAACTCATAAGGCTTTATTGACAAGGGAAATGTGTTTAAATTGCCAAAGCAAGTAAAATAGATAATAAACAAAAGTTAAATAATTAACCAAAATGAACAGTGAACATTTCAAAGGAATAGAGGTAATTCAAATGTCATATCATGGCTATGTACAGTGTTGTAACGAAGTGCAAATAGTTAAAGTACAAAAGGCAAGGCTATGCTCAATAGCAAGACAATGCTCAATAGCAAGGCAATGCTCAATAGCAAGGCAATGCTCAATAGCAAGGCCATGCTCAATAGCAAGGCCATGCTCACTAAATCTGTACACAGTTAAAGCATTTCTTAATTTTGGGTCAGTCACAATGATCAGGTATTCTGTCGCTGTGAACTCTCTGTTTAGGGCCAAATAGCATTCCAGTTTTTGCTCAGTTTTTTTGTTAATTCTTTCCAATGTAACAAGTAATTCTCTTTTTGTTTTCTCATGATGTGGTTGGGTCTAATTGTGTTGCTGTCCTGAGGTTCTGTGTGGTCTGTTTGTGTTTGTGATCAGAGCCCCAGGACCAGCTTGCTTAGGGGTCTCTCCTCTAGGTTAATGTCTTTGTAGATGATGGCTTTGTAATGGAAGGTTTGGGAATCGCTTCCTTTAGGGGGTTGTAGAATTTAACAGCTCTTTTTGGATTTTTTATAATTAGTGGGTATCATCTTAATTCTGCTGTGCATGCATTATTTGGTGTTGTATGTTAGTCACGGAGGATGTTTTTACAGAATTATGCATGTTGTCTCAATTTGGTGTTTGTCCCATTTTATGAATTCTTGGTTGGTGAGCGGATCCCAGACCTTACAACCATAAAGGACAATGGGTTCTAGAACTGATTAAAGTGTTTTGATGTTCCTTTTGATGGCGTAGAAGGCCCTTCTTACCTTGTCTCTCAAATCGTTCACAGCTTTGTGGAAGTTACCTGTGGTGCTGATGTTTAGGTGGAAGTAGGCATGTTTTTTTGGTGTGCTCTAGGGAAATGGTGTCTAGATGGAATTTGTATTTGTGGTCTTGGGAACTGGGCCTTTTTTGGATGACCAGGAGATCTAAGTGCTGCTGTAGACCCTCCATGGTTGGGGAGAGAAGCACCAAATCATCAGCAAACAGTAGACATTTCCCTCACCAATTTGTTGATATACATGTTGAAGAGGGTGGGGCTCAAGCTGCATCCCTCTCTCACCCCACGGCCCTGTGGAAAGAAAGTGTTGTGTTTTTTTGTTTTGTTTTGTTTGTCAATTAGGGTGTGCAGGGTGAATACGTGGTCTGTCGTATGGTAATTTGGTAAAAAGCCAATTTGGCATTTGCTCAGCACACTGTTTTCGCTGAGGAAAGAACTAACCTGCTGTTAATAATAATGTTGAGGATTTTCCCAAGGTTGGGTTGAAGGGTTTGTGTTTTGTCCTGTAGTTCATTCAATGTAATTGAATGGGTTCTGATAGTCTTTAATAGGCTGTGGATCTGTAATTGATCATGTATTTGTTTTTGATGTTTGTTTTTTGTTATAGAGACACACATAATGGAGAAGTGGTTTATCCATACATCTCCGTTTTGAATAGATAACTTTTCGTGTTGTTGTTTGTTTAGTGTGTTCCAATTTCCCCAGAAGAGGTTAGATTCTATGGATTTTTCAATTACATTGAGCTGATTTCTGCCATCCTGTTCCTTATTTTTTCCGTAATGAATTTCTGTATTGTTTTAGTGATTCACCATAGTGAAGGCGTAGGCTCAGATTTTCTGGGGTCTCTATGTTTTTGGTTGGATAGGTTGGATAGGTTTCTCAATTACTTTCTTAGGTTTTTGCATTCTTCATCAAACCATTTTTCATTGTTGTTCAATTTCAATTTCTTTTCTTTTTTTTATTTAATAGGGAAGTTAAAAGTCAAATATAATATTTGGCCTTCCCTGACAAATTTATACCTTGGGGGGGGGGGGGGGGGTAGGTGTTTGTCCCCCTGTGTGCTGAGAGTGTCAGGTTAATGTCCAGTTCTGGCATTTAGGTCGTCACAGAGTAGTACATCTCTCTGCGTCTGGAAGTGGTTCATCTCTCAATCTAGGATAGAGAAGCTGTCATCGTTAAAGTATTAGTGGAGGTTGGGCCTGTTGCTCTGCTCATGGCCTGGACATATGTGCGGCTGTCATCTTGAGGTCCTTGCTGAGGGGGCGGAGGCATGGGGGGAGGGCAGAAGAGGCATAGGTCTGATCTGGAAGGGTTTGGCCAGGGTTTGCTTGGGGGGGGTGTAGGTCTCCTTGCCGCTGGTTCTCCCGGTACAGGTCCTTCGGAAGGGGGTATCGCAGGTCTGGGAGGGTGTCTTGCTGGTCTGTGCGGGGTGTCCGTTGCTCCGTTGCTCTGTTACTCCTGTGTGAGATGCTGGGGCTCCAGTTGAGGGTGATGTCACCCTTTCTCTCTCTCTCCTCCACATTGCCACACATCAAAGCCTCCCTCTGTCTGCCCACCAGCCCTGTGTGTGTGCGCGTGTGTGTGTGTGTGTGTGTGTGTGTGTGTTAGAGTGTATGCAATAGGGCTGCAATACCAGAGGGTCTGCCTCCCCCCTGGTCTCTGACAACCCCCCCATTTCTGACCCCCCTTTGGTCTCTGACCCCCATGGTCTCTGACCCCCATGGTCTCTGACACCCCCGGTCTTTGAAAGCGCCAGGCTCTGTGAAGCCCTTTGTTCCAGACCAGGGCAGCAGGGCTGTGTGTGTCTGGGTTAATGAGGCAGAACTCCGGTTAGCAGGCAGGGCCAGGCTGGGCTACAGCGTCACTGGGTACATAACCCTGTATGTCACTCATTGGGCGGGGCACAGCCAAACAGGGATAAAGACAGAATAGAGAGAATAGAGACGACTGGTTAACAAACATGTCTAAATTCTGGTTCAACATCAAACACTCACATACAGGCTTAAAGTTTAGTGACACGCACATGCACACATACACACACACACACACACACACACACATACATACACATACTACACCAATGATAGGTGGACTATTCAGTGTATTATATTTATTGAGGAGAAGAAATTACCTCATATATTTTCCCTCCTAGCATTAATAGCTGAAGGCTACAGGCTTTGTAACCCCCCAGATTGACCCAGAGGGACACTGGCTAATCACAGAGAACAGGACTAGGTGGATGAATCAGACACTAAGTTCATGTATGTACACTGACTTATAGGCAAATAGAGACACTGACAGAGAGAGGAGCCGACACACACGAGAAAGAAAAGATACATTGATATATCCCCAGTGTGGTGTCAGCTCTCTTTGTAAACCTCTTCTCCGGTGTTCCCCCGGGGTCCAGATGGATAAGGGGTGAAACTTGACCCTGGACAGACAGATGTGATGTGTGTGTTCGTGCATGCATACGTACGTGCGTGTGTGTGCCTGTGTCTCCGTGTGTGTTGTTCAATAGCTGGTGTCTGGGGGGTTACTCCACACGCTGGAACCAGTGACCTGCTCAGATGAGCAGATAGAGGAGGGTGGGAGAGGGGTGGGGGGATGGCCCCATAGATAATTACAGTATGGGAGTGGAGAACAGAACAGCTGGTGCCGCACTAAGGGACTGAAGGAAGGGGCAAGTGTAGAGTGGGGGAGTGGTTGTTAACCTCTCTGGCTGTCTCTATCAGAGGTAAAGGCCTTGGTCCGTCTGTTAGGGGTAAACATGGTTGTATGGAGTAAGATGGGTTCCTTTTAAACCTCTCCTCTCCTTTAACCTCCCTGTGTGTGGCTCAGTCACGGCCTGTAGAGTTTACTCATTAACTCAGGGCCCATTGTGCAAGGTGTCCCACCATGCCTGCCCTCCCTGCCCTGGGCCTGTGGAGCTTGTGTTTCAGCTGCACACTGTTATTCCTGGGGGTCAAAGGGCACCTAGTGCAGGATGTTACGTCAGGGCTTTGTTTTGTCAGTGACCACCGACTTTCTAGAAACGCTGGTATGCTATAGCAAGTGGCCATTATGGGGGCAACGGGCCTTTGAGGGGTAGGGTTAGGGTTAGGGTTAGGGCTAACCCTAACCTTCTACTATCCTCTATTCCATTCTACTCCCTTCTACTCCCCTCTACTCCTCTCGACTCCCCTCTGCTCCCTTTCGCTCCCCTCCACTCCCCTCTACTCCTCTCTATTCCCCTCTACTCCTCTCGACTCCCCTCTACTCCCCTCCACTCCCCTTCCCCCTACTACCCTCGACTTCACTCTACTCCCCTCTACTCTGCTCGACTCCCCTCGACTCCCCTCTGCTCCCCTCTGCTCCCCTCCACTTCACTCCACTCCCCTCTACTCCCATCTGCTCCACTTTCTCCCCTCTGCGCCGCTCCTCTCCACTCCTCTCCACCCTTCTCCACTCCCCTCCACTCCTCTCCACTCCCCTCTACTCCCCTCTACTCCCCTCTGCTCCCCTCTGCTCCCCTCCACAACCTCTCCACTCCCCTCTACTCTTCTCGGCTCCGCTCTACTTCCATCTACTCTTCTCTACTCCTCTCTGTTCCCTTCCGCTCCACTCCACTCCCCTCCCCTCTCCTCCCATCCCCTCCCCTCTACTCCACTCGACTCCACTCTAATCCTCTCTACTCCTCTCTGCTCCCCTCTACTCCCTTCCGCTCCCCTCCACTCCCTTCTACTTCACTCTGCTCCCTCCCACTCCCTCCCACTCCCTCTACTCCCCTCTACTCCCCTCTGCTCCCCTCCACTACTAACTAATCCCTTCTACTCCCCTCTGCTCCCCTCCACTACCCTCTATTCCCCTCTGCTCCCTTCTGCTCCCCTCCACTCCCACCGACTCCGCTCTACTCCCATCTGCTCCCCTCTGCTCAACTCTGCTCTACTCTGCTCCCCTCCCCTCCGCTCCCTTCCGCTCCCCTCTGCTCCTTTTTAGGTCTGCTCTTCTTTCCTCTGCCTTGCTCCTCTCTGCTCTCCTCTACTGCTCTCCGCTCTGCTCTGTTCTGCCCTCCTCTGCTCTACTCCACTCTGCTCTGTCTTGCTCCTCTCTGCTCTCCTCTACTGCTCTCCGCTCTGCTCTGTTCTGCCCTCCTCTGCTCCTCTCTGCTCTTCTCTGTTCTTCTCTGCTCTCCTCTCCTCTCGCCTCTCCTCTCCTCTCTTCTCTGGCGTCACTGAGGCTGATATCACTGCCAGGAGGCCACTTAGTCATAACTGATGACCAGGATCACTGTGTAATACAACAAGATACCGAAGGGGACAGTTTATGTCAGACAGAACGGCAGCAGTGGATATGAGGAGGGGAAGGAGGGAGGAGGGAGATGTGGTGCAGACAGGAGAAGAGAATAATAATGTTTTACAAGCAGGCAGTGTAAGATATGTGAAGAATGCACATCATTAAATGCATTGTGAAGGTAGAAAGTTAAAGTAAAATGAGGGGATGCTCTGTTGATGGAGCTTGTAACTGAGGGAAGGGACATTGTTGAACTGGTGTGTGTGTGTGTTTGTATTGCAGACAGACTGTGTGAACTATGTGAAGATAGTGCACCACTACAACCGCACCCACCTATATGCCTGTGGAACCGGGGCCTTCCACCCCACCTGCGCCTTCGTAGAGGTGGGACAGAAGATGGAGGTAAGAGGCACACATACAAGAAAACACACACACACCTCCAGCTCATCTGTCATCTTCCTATTTCCCAGTTCTCTCTCTCTTTCATCCACACACAAGTAGAGACCATGGATGAGATCCTATCTGATCACCTGTTATATATCTATGATGGTTCTACTCTGCACTGTAACCCCCCTCTCCCTCCCCTCTCTCCCCCTCCCTCTCTCTCCCCCCCTCTCTTTCCCCCCTATCTCTCTCCCCCTCCCTCTCTTCCCCCCCTCTCTCCCCCCTCCCTCTATTTCTCCCCTCGCTCTCTTTCTACCCCCTCTCTCTCTCCCCCCTCTCCCTCTCTCTCCCCCCTCTCTCTCCCCCCTCTCTCTCTCCCAACTCTCCCTCTCTCTCCCCCTCTCTCTCCCCCCTCTCTCTCCCCCCCTCTCTCCCCCCTCTCTCTCTCTCTCTCCACCCTCCCCCCTCTCCCCCTCTCCCCCCTCCAGGACTATGTGTTCAGGATTGACCTGTCCAAGGTGGAGGATGGGAAAGGGAAAAGTCCATATGACCCCCGTCACCCTGCAGCCTCAGTACTGATAGGTGAGTTTTGCATTTCTGTCAGCCTCTCAGACAGAGTAGGTGGAAGTTTCTCCTTATCTGATACAGCGTCAAAAGCTTGTCATCCTCTTAACGGTTTAGAATGGTAAATAGCTTAGGTAATCTGATCCTAGATCTGTGGTTAAGGATACATTCAACCTTTAGGCTATCAGCCTACTCTACTAAATGTAATTCCTATGACTGTGATGTGTGCTTGTCCCACCTAGCTACCTAAGATGAATGCATTAACTGAAAGTCGCTCTGGATAAGAATGTCTGCTAGATGACTAAAATGTACACAAGTACACGCCTTCAAGGCGTCTTTTGGTAGTACGAGATGGCACCGCAGCCACTTACAAAGGTACTATAAATTCATAGCGTAGCAACTGCATGTTGTCCCCCTCTCTTTCTGTCTCTAAGGTGATGAGCTGTATGCGGGTGTGGCCACAGACCTCATGGGACGAGACTTCACCATCTTCCGCAGTCTGGGGGGACGACCATCCATCCGCACTGAACAACACGACTCACGCTGGCTCAACGGTGAGTGTGTGTATGTGTTGAGTGTGTGTGTGTGTGTTGAGTGTGTGTATGTGGAGTGTGTGTATGTGTTGAGTGTGTGTATGTGTTGAGTGTGTGTATGTGTTGAGTGTGTGTGTGTGTTGAGTGTGTGTTGAGTGTGTGTATGTGGAGTGTGTGTGTGTTGAGTGTGTGTGTGTTGAGTGTGTGTATGTGTTGAGTGTGTGTGTGTGTTGAGTGTGTATGTGTTGAGTGTGCGTGTGCGTGTGTGTTGAGTGTGTGTGTGTTGAGTGTGTGTATGTTGAGTGTGTGTGTGTGTGTGTTGAGTGTGTGTGTTGAGTGTGTGTATGTGTTGAGTGTGTGTGTGTGTTGAGTGTGTGTGTGTTGAGTGTGTGTGTGTGTTGAGTATGTGTGTGTTGAGTGTGTGTATGTGTTGAGTGTGTGTGTGTGTTGAGTGTGTGTGTGTGTTGAGTGTGTGTATGTGTTGAGTGTGTGTATGTGTTGAGTGTGTGTGTGTGTGTTGAGTGTGTGTATGTGTTGAGTGTGTGTATGTGTTGAGTGTGTGTGTGTGTGTGTTGAGTGTGTGTGTGTTGAGTGTGTGTGTGTTGAGTGTGTGTATGTGTTGAGTGTGTGTGTGTGTGTTGAGTGTGTGTGTGTTGAGTGTGTGTGTGTGTTGAGTGTGTATGTGTTGAGAGTGTGTGTGTTGAGAGTGTGTATGTGTTGAGTGTGTGTACTGTTTGTCAGTATGGATGTGTAGCTGCCTATATAAGTATATGTTGTTGATACTATTAACACGATTCCTACGAGACCAAGTTTGTCAGCATATCTCTAATTGTGTATGATTGTGTGTGTATCAAGTGGTAACATTTTCTATGAGATACACACACATATAATGGCTCATATAAGTGAATGTATAATACCTACTGTGCCTTATAGTGCATTATAACACATGCAGTGTTTTCTCCTCCAGAGCCTAAGTTTGTGGGTTCGTTCTGGGTGCCAGAGAGTGAGAACCCAGACGATGATAAGATCTTCTTCTTCTTCCGGGAGACGGCGGTGGAGGCTCAGGGTCTGGGGAAGTCCACCTACTCCCGTATCGGACAGCTCTGCAGGGTGAGAACACCACTCAGATTATACTGTACCTGTACTGTATTACATCTTATACTGTACCATACTGTACCATACTGTATCATACTGTATCATACTGTATCATACTGTACCATGCTGTATCTTACTGTACCATAATGTATCATATTGTATCATACTCTACCATACTTAATCATACTGTATCAGACTACCATACTTAATCGTACTTCACCATACTTAATCATACTGAATCAGACCTGACCATACTTAATCATACTGCATCAGACTGTACCATACTGTATCATACTTAATCATACTATATCAGACTGTACCATACTTAATCATACTGTAGCAGACTGTATCATACTTAATCATACTTTATCATACTTAATCATGCTGTATCATAGTGTACCATACTTAATCCAGGCGCTGTGTCAGATTTCAGAAAAGGCTTTACGGTGAATGCACACCATGCAATTATCTGAGGATAGCGCCCCGCATACAAAAGCATGAAAAACATATTTCAAGCAGGCAGGTGTGACACGCGCTTCAGTCAATAATCCACCCAGTTTCGCTCCATCAAAATGCATACAAAATGAATCCCAAACGTTACTATTAACCTTTTCCAAACAAGTCAAACAACGTTTATAATCAAACCTTAGGTACCCTAATACGTAAATAAACAATACAATTTAAGACAGAGAATCGTTATTATCTTTACCAGAGAAAAATACCAAAGAACACGCTATCTTCTACAAGCTTGGAAACACTACATCCAAAATGGGAGCCACCAAGGAAAACTACAATTTCTGGCTCATTTTTCCAAAAACCAGCATGAAACTCTTTACAAAGACTGTTGACATCTAGTGGAAGCCCCAGGAACTGCAATCTGGGAGGAGTTCACCTTATAATAAAAGTGACAGCCATTGAAAACGGTGGTAGGCTAAACATTTTCTTTTTTGGTATGGTTTGTCCTCGAGGTTTCGCCTGCCATATCAGTTCTGTTATACTCACAGAGTTTTAACAGTTTTAGAAACTTTAGAGTGTTTTCTATCTAAATCTACCAATCATATGCCTGAGTAACAGGCAGTTTACTTTGGGCACACTTTTTTCACCCGGACGTGAAAATACTGCCCCCTAACCAAGAGAGGTTAACCTCACTGGGATATTCGGGACGGTAGCGTCCCACCTCATCAACAGCCAGTGAAAGTGCAGGGCGCCAAATTCAAAACAACAGAAATCTCATCATTAAAATTCCTCAGCATACAATATTTTACACCATTTTAAAGATAAACGTCTCGCTAACCTCTCTAGGGTATGTGGGACACTAGCGTCCCCCCTAGCGTCCCACCTGGCCAACATCCAGTGAGAGCGCCAAATTCAAATACAGAAATACTCATTATTATTATCATTATATATAAAAATTCAGAAAACAAAACATATTTTACATAGGTTTAAAGATGAACTTCTTGTGAATCCAACAACGGTGTCAGATTTAAAAAAATACTTTACAGTGAAAGCATACCTTACGATGATTTGAGAACATAGCCCAGTTGACAAATCATTACAAACAGTAACCAGCCAAGCAGAAGAGTTACACAACTCAGAAATAGAGATAAAATTAATCCCTTACCTTTGATGATCTTCATATTGTTGCACTCAGAAGACATTCATTTACTCAATAAACAAATAAATATTGAGTAAATGAATGTCTTCTGAGTGCAACAATATTTGTTCGATAAAGTCTCTTTATATCCAAAAACCTCCGTTTTGTTTGCGCGTTTCCTTCAGTAATCCACATGCTCAAACGCAGTCAAAACAGACAGACAAAAAAATCCAAATTGTATCTGTAAAGTTCATAAAAACATGTCAAATGATGCTTATATTCCATCCTCAGGTTATTTTTAGCCCAAATGATCTATAATATTTCAACCGGACAATATCGTCGTCAACGTAAAAAGTAAACAAGAAAGGCACTCTCTCGGGATTGCGCATGAAAAAGCTCTGTGACACGTCAGGGTCCACTCATTCAGACTGATCTTGCTCCCTCATTTATCAGAATACAAGCCTGAAACAATTTCGAAAGACTGTATAGTGTTCTCTATCCAAATCTACCAATTATGTGCATATCATATCTTCTGGGCCCGAGCAGCAGGCTTTTTAATTTGGGCATGCTTTTCATGCAAAATTCCGAATGCTGCCCCCTACCCTAGAGAAGTTAATCCAGCCACAGTGTCCAATTTCAAAAAGGCTTTATGACGAAAGCACACCAAACGATTATGTTAGGTCAGAGCCAAGTCACAGAAAAACACAGCCATTTTTCCAGACAAAGAGAGGAGTCACAAAAAGCAGAAATAGTGAAAAAAAATTATCAATAACCTTTGATGATCTTCATCAGATGACACTCATAGGACTTCATGTTACACAATACATGTTGTTTTGTTCGATAAAGTTAATATTTTTATCAAAAAATCAGAGTTTACATTGGCGCGTTACGTTCAGAAGTTCCAAAACATCCGGTGATTTTGCAGAAAACCACATCAATTTACAGAAATACTCATCATAAATGTTGATGAAAATACAAGTGTTATGCATGGAACTTTAGATAAACTTCTCCTTAATGCAACCACTGTGTCAGATTTCAAAAAAGCTTTACCGAAAATGCACACCATGCAATAATCTGAGTACAGCACTCAGAGACCAAAACAAGCCAAACAGATATCCGCCATGTTGTGTAGTCAACAGAAGTCAGAAATAGCATTATAAATATTCACTTACCTTTGATGATCTTCATCAGAATGCATTCCCAGGAATCCCAGTTCCACAATAAATGTTTGATTTGTTCGATAAAGTCCCTCATTTATGTCCAAATACCTCCTTGTGTTAGCGCGTTTAGTACACAATCCAAAATCACGATGCGCAGGCAAGTCCATGCGAAAGTTCAGACGAAAAGTTATATTACAGTTCGTAGAAATATGTCAAACGAAGTATAGAATCAATCTTTAGGATGTTTTTAGCATAAATCTTCAATAATGTTCCAACCGGAGAATTCCTTTGTCTATAGAAAAGCAATGGAACGCGAGCTAACTCTCACGTGAACGCGTGTCACGATCTCATGGCACTCTGCCAGACACCTGGCTCAAACAGCCCTTATGAGCCCCCACTTCACAGTAGAAGCATCAAACAAGGTTCTAACAACTGTTGACATCTAGTGGAAGCCTTAGGAAGTGCAATATGACCAATATCCAACTGTATCTTCGATAGGGCATAAGTTGAAAAACTACAAACCTCAGATTTCCCACTTCCTGGTTGGATTTTTTCTTAGGTTTTTGCCTGCCATATGCGTTTTGTTATACTCACAGACATAATTCAAACAGTTTAGAAACGTCAGAGTGTTTTCTATCCAAATCTACTAATAATATGCATATATTAGCAACTGGGCCTGAGTAGCAGGCAGTTTACTCTGGGCACCTTATTCATCCAAGCTACTCAATACTGCCCCCCAGTCCCAAAGAAGTTAATCATACTGTATCAGCATGAACCATACTGTATCATACTTAATCATACTGTATCATACTGTACCATACAGTATCATACTCTACCATACTGTACCATACTTAATCATACTGTACCATACTTAATCATACTGTATCAGACTGTACCATACTTAATCATACTTAATCAGACTGCACCATACTTAATCATACTTAATCATACTGTACCATACTGACCATACTTAATCATACTGTACCACACTACACCATACTTAATCATACTTATCATACTGTATCATACTGTACCATACTGTACCATACTTAATCATACTGTATCATAATATACCATACTGTACCATACTTAATCATACTGTATCACACTGTACCATACTGTATCATGCTTAATCATACTGCACCATACTTAATCATGCTGTACCATACTTTATCATGCTGTACCATACTGTATCATACTGTATCACACTTTACCATACTGTATCATGCTTAATCATACTGTACCATACTTTATCATACTGTACCATACTTAATCCTTGCTGTACCATACTTTATCATACTGTACCATACTTTATCATGCTGTACCATACTGTATCATACTTAATCATACTGTACCATACTGTATCATACTTAATCATACTGCACCATACTTAATCATGCTGTACCATACTTTATCATGCTGTACCATATTGTATCATACTGTATCACACTTTACCATACTGTATCATGCTTAATCATACTGTACCATACTTAATCATGCTGTACCATACTTTATCATACTGTACCATACTTAATCATGCTGTACCATACTTTATCATACTGTACCATACTTTATCATGCTGTACCATACTTATTCATACTGCCCCATACTTTAACATACTGTACCATACCTAATCATGCTGCCCCATACTTTATCATACTGAACCATACTTGATCATGCTGTACCATACTGTATCATACTTAATTATACTGTACCATACTGTATCATACTTAATCACACTCTACCATACTTAATCATACTGTACCATACCGTACCCTAGTCAATACTATTCCATACATTCATAACTTTTCCTTCGCCTCTGGTGGACACATCCAGTGTATTGTGTCATTGACACTGTTTTGTATACAACATTGTTCAATGTTTATTGTTCATACAACAGTTACATATTATTACGGGTATCTTGACTTTATAACATTGGTCTATAATATCTATTTGGTTTGTTGTTGCAGAATGATATGGGTGGCCAGCGTAGTCTGGTCAATAAGTGGACCACCTTCCTGAAGACTCGTCTCATCTGTTCTGTGCCAGGCAGTGACGGCAGTGACACCTACTTTGATGAGCTCCGTAAGTAACCGTTAAAGTCTGAGTTCGTTATCTGATCCTAGCTCTCACTCCAGGCTATATCTGGGCAGGGGATATCTACACAACCAATGAAGATTCATCTGAGCTAAATGGACAGAGCGGGAGGTTATGTTTGTGTTTCTCTGACCTTTGACCTTTGACCTTACCTGTGTACCTGCCACAGGGGACGTATTCCTGCTGCAGACCAGGGACAGGAAGAACCCTCTGGTCTACACCGTCTTCTCTACCTCTAGGTCAGAGTTTAAACAAGGCGATGTATTGAGTTATTCTGTGTGTGTGTGTGTGTGTGTGTGTGTATGTGTGTGTGTGTGTGTGCATGTGTCTTCCCACCCTGTGTGTTACTGTAGTTCCTGACTATGATAGTGTGTTTAATAGTAGGCCTTGTCTCTAACTGTGCGTCCCCTGACTCCCAGCAGCAGTGTATTCAAGGGATCAGCTGTGTGTATCTACACCATGAATGACATCCGCAGAGCCTTCCTGGGGCCTTTCGCCCACAAAGAGGGGCCAAACTATCAGTGGGTGCCCTTCCAGGGCAAAGTCCCCTACCCACGCCCTGGCATGGTACGTAGCTCTGTGGAAATTTACTGAACGCAGATGGCTACCCGTTGTTTCCACAATTCACTGAACAGAAAATACATCCACCCCAACTCTGCAGGTTTTGCTGCGAAGACACAAAATCATTTGTTGTCGCAGGTTCAGGAATGGCTGAAGAATTGCAACCTTTACCTGGAGTTAACTCTACCAATAGCACTGCTGGGTGATCTGAAAAGTCATAGTCATTCGATCCATAAAATATTAATACTCTTATCAAAAAATGTCATCGTTAATTTACAATCTGAATAAACTATGAGAATAGAAAGGTTTAGAACTTCTGTCAAATAAATATTTCTGTCAGCTAGGAATCAAAACGGGATGGTCTTCAGAGATAGATGGGAGGGGTTGAGGGGAGCTGAAGGTTTGGACTTAAAGCAAACAAAATGTAACTCATGTAAAATATACTGTCCGTAAAATGTATATAGTATGTATGTATAAGATGGAAGTAGAAGCCTAAGTGTTGTTGTCCATTATTTTACTCCAATTAGGGGAGGGGTGGTTGGGTTAGGGGACAATAATAAAGAAGTAAAATATATTTAAAAAATATGTATTTTAAAATTATATATTTATTTACTAAATTATATATATATGGGGGATTGGAAATGATGAAGACAATTGCATTGATAGAAGCCACAATATATCTGCAATATTAAAGCTGATCTACCCACAAAAAAATATATATAAAAAATAAACAGGGATATCATAATAGACAATGACTCAAGTAAAAGTGAAAGTCACTCAGTAAAATACTACTTGAGTAAAAGTCTAAAAGTATTTGGTTATAATTATACTTCGGTATGAAATGTAAAAGTATAAATAATTTCACATTTCTTATATTAAGCATTCCAGACGGCACAATTGTCTTGTTTTTTAAATTTATGGACAGCCAGGGGCAAACTCCAACACTCAGGACATAACTTACAAGCAAAGCATTTATGTTTAGTGAGTCTGCCAGATAAGAGGCAGTAGGGATGACCAGGGAAGTTCTCTGTTTAGTGAGTCTGCCAGATAAGAGGCAGTAGGGATGACCAGGGAAGTTCTCTGTTTAGTGAGTCTGCCAGATAAGAGGCAGTAGGGATGACCAGGGAAGTTCTCTGTTTAGTGAGTCTGCCAGATAAGAGGCAGTAGGGATGACCAGGGAAGTTCTCTGTTTAGTGAGTCTGCCAGATAAGAGGCAGTAGGGATGACCAGGGAAGTTCTCTGTTTAGTGAGTCTGCCAGATAAGAGGCAGTAGGGATGACCAGGGAAGTTCTCTGTTTAGTGAGTCTGCCAGATAAGAGGCAGTAGGGATGACCAGGGAAGTTCTCTGTTTAGTGAGTCTGCCAGATAAGAGGCAGTAGGGATGACCAGGGAAGTTCTCTGTTTAGTGAGTCTGCCAGATAAGAGGCAGTAGGGATGACCAGGGAAGTTATCTCTGTGTGTGTGTGAATTGGACCATTTTTTGTCCTGCTAAAGCATTCGAAATGTAATGAGTACATTTGGGTGTCAGGGAAAATGCATGGAGTAAAAAGTACATTGTTTTCTTTCGGAATATAGTAGAGTAAAAGTAGTCAAAAATACAAAAAGTAAAATACAGACACCCCCAAAAACAACTTACATGGTACCCTAAAGTATTTTTACTTAAGTACTTTACACCACTGCAAACAGACTCCCCAGAAGCAGCATAACTTTACCCCTGGTGTAAACAGACAGGCCTTTTTTCACACTTCTTTTCTCCCATTAGCCCCCATTACTTACAACCTCTCTGGGATATGTGGGACGCTAGCGTCCAACTTGGCCAGAAGCCAGAGAAAATGTAGAGCGCCAAATTCAAATAAATTACTAGAAAAATCAAACTTTCATTAAATCACACATGTAAGATACCAAATTAAAGCTACACGTGTTGTGAATCCAGACAACATGTCAGATTTCAAAAAGGCTTTTCGGCGAAAGCAAGCGATGCCATTTTCTGAGCATAGCACCATAGTAAACAAAAGAGAGAAAACATTTCAACCCTGCAGGCGCGACACAAAACTCAGAAATAAAAATATAAATCATGCCTTACCTTTGACAAGCTTATTCTGTTGGCACTCCAATATGTCCCATAAACATCACAAATGGTCATTTTGTTTGATTAATTCCGTCCATATATATCCAAAATGTCAATTTATTTGGCGCGTTTGATCCAGAAAAACACCGGTTCCAACTTGCGCAAGTTGACAACAAAATATCTCAAAAGTTACCTGTAAACTTTGCCAAAACATTTCAAACTACTTTTGTAATACAACTTTAGGTATTTTTTAAAGTAAATAATTGATAAAATTGAAGACGGGATGATCTGTGTTCACTACAGGAAGACAATAAACTCAAGCATGCTTTCTGGTCTTGTACCTCTATCAAACAGTACACATGAAGTGACACTTGTTCAAGATGGCCGTAATTCTTTATTATACAAAGGAATAACCTTAACCAATTTCTAAAGACAAGTGACATCCAGTGGAAGCGGTAGGAACTGCAAGCAAGTCCCTTAGAAATCTGTAAACCGAATGAAACCTCATTGAAAAGAGGGTGACATAAAAATTAAAACATCTGAATGGTTTGTCCTCGGGGTTTCACCTGCTACATAAATTCTGTTATACTCACAGACATGATTCAAACAGTTTTAGAAACTTAAGAGTGATTTCTATCCAGATCTACTAATAATATGCATATCTTATCTTCTGCGGATGAGTAGCAGGCAGTTGAAATTGGGCATGCTTTTCATCCAAAATTCCAAATGCTGCCCCCTATCCTAGAGAAGTTTTAAAGATACAGCATTTGACAGCGCAGTCAATTAAAATAATAAACATTAAGTTCATAGATCATAGAAACGCATATTCTCTACATACAATGTTTTGTCTAGGAATGACCTTTTACCCTTTTAACCTTTAGTTAGAGGACCATGTCTGTTTTTCACTTCAGACTCATTTAGATAGGCCTATATGTGTAACGTTTGTTACAGCCTGTTTTAACTCATTTTAACCTCCCGATAACCTCATAATAACCTTATAATAACCGCTGTGCTGTTACTCTGTTTGACCCCTTAGTGCCCCAGCAAGACGTTCGGCAGTTTCGAGTCCACGAAGGGTTTCCCTGACGACGTGATCCAGTTTGCGCGTCACCACCCTCTGATGTTTAACCCTGTATACCCCCTGAACCGCCGGCCAGTCTTCCTGAGGACCAACGTAGACTACAGCTTCACCCAGATCGCTGTGGACCGGGTGGGCGCCGCCGACGGGCAGTATGACGTCATGTTCATTGGCACAGGTAACTACTTATATGTAGCCCTTACTCGTTATGCTTAGATCTGTTTGTGCTCTTGCCAACTTCATTGCTGTCATTTTCAATCCAAACATTTTGCATGACAATTCCATTAGGAGTTGTCAAGAGAGCAGAAACAGACTGGCATCCACACTTATACACACTTATACTGATAACAGTGTAAGTGTGCTTTGTTTTCCCCACATTGGCACTTCTGTGTGTTATACTAAGTAGAGTGTATAAAATGAGCCGTGTGTATATGGAATAGTAAGCAGGGATAGAGTGTGTGATCCAGTCTGAAACCTGTCTGTGTTGTAGACAAAGGGACAGTGCTGAAGGTGATCTCTGTACCTAAAGAGAGCTGGAAGAACATGGAGGACCTGCTACTGGAAGAGCTAGAGGTGTTCAAGGTGAGAGGACCCATCCATCATGCTGCCTCCGTATGTAGAAATTGTTGAGTATATTATGGAAGTATATAGTCGTGTATTATATTTAGGAGTGGGATAATTAACCATTTATTCTTCTCTGCAGGATGCCTCATCCATCATTAACATGCAGATCTCCTCAAAGCGGGTAAGAGACACTTACCTCTAAAGAATCTGTTAAGCATCTTCTTAGGGGCATAGAAAGGTGGGGGAGAAAATACAAAAATACATTTGAAATGAGAAAAGAGCTGAGAGCTAACATAACATCCGAAGGTTAGGCACCAATGTACGAGCTCTCCAAGATGAATTCCAAGATATTTAATATCCATTTGACTGTATGTCACTTTGCTCCTCTATCTCTCTCTCTCTGCCCATAGCAACAGCTGTATGTGGGTTCAGACACGGGTCTGGTCCAGGTTCCTCTGCATCGCTGCAGTGTCTATGGGAAGGCCTGTGCTGAGTGCTGCCTGGCCAGAGACCCATACTGCGCCTGGGACGGCACCTCTTGCACCCGCTACCTTCCCAACACCAAACGGTACACAAATTTCCAAATTCTAACGTACAACCTAACATGCTATCTTCCCAACACCAGATTTTAAACAACCTACAGTATATGCTATTTGCCCAACAATGGACCCTAACCAACCTTACCCACTACCTTTAAAACTGTGAACATCACCAAACCTGATCCTCTACCCAGTCAACTCTAAACTCCCCAACCCTACTCTTAGTGTACATACCCCAATGGACTACTACCCTAGTCATTATAATCACAAGAGATCCGACATAGCAACGCTTTGTACTCTGTTCTATCAACACTTCACTTTGTTCTTATTTTCCAGACGTTTCCGTCGGCAGGACGTGAGGAATGGAGACCCCAACACCCTGTGTTCAGGAGGTAAGACTCTTTCACTCTGCTGTCACTCCCGAACTCAGACTTTCACAGAAATTAGGCGGATGTCAATAGGAGATTTGCAGAAAAGTTTTAGTTACACACTCTGATCTCAAGTTAGCAGTCAGCGCACTGTGACCAGGATCTAAGTCCCTCTCCCATGCTCCCACTCATAGAGGGCAGGGTGATTAGTGGGATTCTGTGCCATAATCTCTCTTTGGCCCGTGCCAAAGCCACATCCTGACCTCACTCACCCCTACATCCCAGACTACAATAGAGCATTCTGTCACTCACAATGACATGAATTATTATACAAATTACCCAAATGGCACGACATGGTGATTTCACACAATTATGTCATATCATGTGCTCAGTGAGGGTGTTGCACAAGAAAGGGAAAGGTCTGTGTGATTATCTCAGAGTTTGGATGGCATATTAACACCCATGCACATTTACTTACACTACTGGAAATAATAAGTTGTCAACCTCAAGACTGTAAAATAAATGTTGAATAAAATTGCAATCTAACATTATCTGATGGGGTACAGACCACCACAAGCACCGCGTGGCAGAGAGGAGGCTGTTTGGGGTGGAGGGGAGCAGTACCTTCCTGGAGTGTATCCCCAAATCCCTGCAGGCCAGAGTGACCTGGACCTTCCAGAAACACCCCCACAACCCCAGGGAAGAGGTGAGAGCACATAGAGGGAGGTTACAGTTAACGGCTGTACAGTCGAGAGGTCATTCATAGTAACTCTTTCCCCTCCAATAATGATTTTTTTTAAAGTGATTTTTGGTTCACATGGACTGTTTCAAGCTCTAATCTTCAGTTGTGTGTGCTTTAATCATCCAGCTGCGTCTAGATGACCGTGTCCTGCACACAGAGCGGGGACTGTTGGTAAGGAGGGTACTGAAACGTGACACGGGCCTCTACCAGTGCCACGCCATGGAGCATGGCTTCACCCAGACCCTACTGGACATCACACTGGAGGTAGTACCCTCCTCTTCCTCCTCCCCCTCTCCACCCGCTGACCCTCTCCTCCGATTGGACCCCCGTAGCGGCGGCCCACCCTCCACCAGTCAGAAGATGTGGTACCGGGACTTCATGCAGCTGGTGGACCACCCCAATCTTAGCACCGTGGACCAGATCTGCGAGCAGGTCTGGGCGCGCAAGAATGCCCAATCGGGAAAGAGCTTCCCGGCTTCTCCTGCCAAACAGGCCCCGCCGCTCGGCCCTGTGGTCCAGGCCCCTAACAAGAAGTGGAAGCATCTTCAGGACATCCGCAAGGGGAGGAACCGCCGAACCCACGACGGGAAGCCCTCCCCACGAGCACCGCGAAGCGCAGGGGAGTAACAACAGTCAGAGAGAGGAGAAGGAGAGGGACTGATACAGACAGAGTTTAGGGAGAGAGGAAAAAAGAGGAGGAAAAGAGAGGGACAGAGACTGATAGAGACCAAGGACTTATGGAGGGGGTCAACCACACACACACAGCACCTCCTTCTTTGTGAATATTTACCTTCCGACACCCCACTATCTACTGCCCCATGATGCTTCACTCTTCCCTGACACCTGACCCCTGACTACCACCCCTTGCTTGTATTGCCTCCTATTAATACCCCATCCTAATTCTATCTGCCCCAGCTGTCAGTCACTTTGTATGCACTCTGCTGGAGAGCTTCTGATAGAGACCTCACCACAGCAGAATAAACTGAACAGACAGCCAGACAGACAGACAGCCAGACAGACAGCCAGACAGACATACAGACAGACAGACAAGTTAAAGGATGGCTCAGTGTGTGTAACTCAATCTCTCAACGGAAATACAACTGGCTCGTAACTGGAATATCAGAACGGAAACAGACATACACACATTTACAACCCATGATGACAATGAATTTGATGATGATGTGGATGACAAATCGTGAGATGGACAAAAACAA
This sequence comes from Oncorhynchus mykiss, assembly GCF_013265735.2. Classification (NCBI taxonomy): domain Eukaryota; kingdom Metazoa; phylum Chordata; class Actinopteri; order Salmoniformes; family Salmonidae; genus Oncorhynchus; species Oncorhynchus mykiss. The sequence continues at coordinate 55,169,486 of NC_048580.1, read as the reverse complement.
TGGGATCAAGACAGAATACACATAACTCCAAATGCAGATTGATCCACGTAGATATAATCACATTTCACGTGTTTTATATGCAAAGATAACATAATGTAGACGTGTGCTTTGTGGTAGAGCTAGGCTTTGATATACTTCTTAGCATTTTGGTCCAAACAACTACAGATTGGAGAAGGCACTATACTGTCATTCCAGTGTATATAGAGTACTCACCATGAGGGTAGATTCTGAAGCAGAGAGAGTGTACAGGATCAATAGAATGGTTCTATTGTGATTTTGTTTTACAAAATGGCTGACAAGGTAGAGCAAGTGGAAGGTATTCTACATATATGTTCATGGGGTGACAAGAAATATGTTTTATGTTTTATTTAGTCTTTTATTTAAATGACCTGTGTATTTTCTGATTGTAATGACTTGTGTTGTGTGCTGACACAATTACATGTGGGAGTTGAGATGGTACTAATGACAGACTGCACAACATCAATGTGTAGGTGGGATTGCAAGGCCTTGTGAAAGAATAGTAAACTTTAAATACGACATCCCATCTTTGGGCTAAAAGCATGATATTTATGTGTGAAAACATCTTGATTCTTATTCTAAATGGTACCTACTTTGTTCTTTTACACTGTTTATGTAGATGTTTGTGTGCATGTGTGTGTGTGCGTGTGTGTGTGAGTGTGTGCATGTGTGCGTGTTGGCAAGAGAGCTGAAGAGTGTTTCTGGTCAATTCCCTGCTATGTAATATGTCCATCATATCATAAACACATACAGACAAATATCACCACTGAGGTGCCAAGAATTGCAAAAAATGACCGTTTTGTCTGAATTCAAGGACAATAATCAGGTACAATAAAACAAAATGATAAAGTACAGACATAAGAACTCCCCTCCTTGCTGCTTTTTCTGTAGGCCCGTCTCTGTGTGTCAATTACACAGGATACCGTCGCTGCCTTGTGTTCAGCGAAACCTGTTTGTCCTCTGTGAAGTGGTGTGAGTAGAGCGCAACCTAGTGATTTTTCCGTGTACAGACCTGGCCTGGTCCAAGGACGTTCTGTGGTGATTCAATATACTGACATATAGTCTGTTGTGAAAGACAAGTGGCTTTGTAATATAAAACATGCTTTTACTTTTTCCCTTATCCCAATGGAATCTACGAGAGCGTTTAGATGTATTAAATCCTGTCTGTTATTTATACCTGCTTTATAAACATGTCATTATTAATAAGTTAAGTGGACTGTAGTTTTGTGCTCTTTAATTGCATGACCAATGTTAGTGGCTACATATGGACATTGGAGACTTTGGCTGCCTCCCTAAATGGTACCCTATTCCCTAAAGTGCACTGCTTTTGACCAAGGCCTACAGGGTTCTGGTCAAAAGCAGTGCACTATGTAGGGAATAGGGTGCCATTTGGGACAAACCCTTTGAGATAGCCCAAAGGTCTGCAGATGGCGATATTGAGTCATTTCATCTTACCGTCCAAATGGAATGGAATGCAGCCGGCTGTACACTCATGTCCCACGTCGACCTGTTCCTACATAAAACATTCTCCATTCAGGCTACAAATGTATACATTTCATCCTTAACTTGACTTAATGGTGAGAAAGCAGATAGAAATAGGGAAAATATGCATACTTTATGAAACACCATTTTAATGCTAGTCCTGGATGATGCATATCGTGTTTAGCCAATCAGGTTGCAGCAATACGCAACATCCAAATATAATAAAATCAAATTGTATTGGTCACATAAACATATTTAGCAGATGTTATTGTGGGTGTAGCTAAATGCTTGTTTCTAGCTCCAACAGTGCAGTAATATCTCACAATTCACAACAATACACACAAATCTAAAAGGAAAATAATGGAATTAAGGAATATATAAATATTAGTACTAATATTTAGCTACTCTACCATGATGGTGGAAAATAGTGTTTCATAGTGAAAGTACGCATATCTTCCCTGTTTTTTCTCTCTACCTTCTCGCAATGAAATTGGGTTAAGGAGAAAATGGACGCCGTGGCAGCCTGAATGGAGAATGTTTTATGTACGATCCGTTGCAGGGGGATGGGAGTGTGTACATTCCCTGTGGATGGTAGGATGAAACCACTCAATATCGCCATGTGCCGGCCTTTGGGCTACTTCTGAGAGGTGCGACTGAGTTGAGAAAGCACAATGTCAATATGGTTATGCTATGTATTTATGTGTGCAGATAAGCTAATATGATGTGGAGGATTTTTTTGTTTTCTTGTAGAGACTAAGGGCTCTATTCAATCTGTATTGCTGAAGTGGGAGAGTTTGCACACTATAAATGTTAAGGCAGTTTCCGATTGAGCTGCCTTTAAATTTCAATCACGCTGTAACGCTGTACTTCTGTGATACAGATTGAATAGAGCGCTTATATTTGTACCATAGGCCTACACATTCTCCCAAAAATACCATAATTTTAAAAATCTTTCTGTAAATGTTGCTATTCCTTGCTATGTTACGCACCCCAACATTATTTCTGAGAGAGAAAGAGTGTGTGTGTCTGTGTGCGTGCGTGAGTGTTTTGTGTATATTTGGGGGAAAGGAGAGCTGATATTGGTTTTAAGGAGGAGAGGTGGTCTGTGAAGACAGTTCAAAGTTCAAGGCCAAAGTTGACATGGTGCACTGTATTACTTCCAAAGTTCTTTGTGGATTGTTATGTCAGATTGTTTTTAACACAATAAAATACCCAGTTACTTTACATCTGAGGAGTTTATTGTCATATGTCGTCTACTATGTTTTACACTACTACTGAGTATTACAGCACAACAATGGTATTTAGGCCTGCAGCCTTACATCAACAGCCAACAACTATGCAATTGGTATTTCGTACACAGGATGGCATCCCTGTATCGACAGAGGAGAGGGGGGGGCTCTGTGCCTGTACTGTGGGGAAGTGGGAGCCCCGTTTCACTCTCCTCTTCCCATTATCTACAAACCAATCTGTGCCTTCATGTCCCCCAACCCCTTATAGGCCACCACTGCCCCTTAACCCCTTCATATCACTGGGCCCTTGACATTCTCCAGGAGCGGCTTTTGTGGAAAAGGGGGGTTAGTGGAGCAACCATACCAACATTATGCTTCACATTCTTCATAGAAATATCATAATGGCCCTGCTGTCACAGAGCTGATCAATGTTCATGCCCATGCACAAATACACACATGTACAAACAACACACACACACACACACACACACACACACACACACACACACACACACACACACACACACACACACACACACACACACACACACACACACACACACACACACACACACACACACACACACACACACAGTGCATTCGGAAAGTATTCAGAACTCTTGACTTTTCCACATTGTATTACGTTACAGCCTTTTTCAAAAATGGATTGAATTGTTTATTTTTCTCATCAATCTACACATAATATCCAATAATGTTAAAGCAAAAACAGTTTTTTCAATTTTTTGCAAATGTGTAGAAAATAATTATGAAATATCACATTGACATATTACTGTATTGCTGAAACTGGCATTCCATTAGCCCCCCCCCCCCTCCCCCTGTTCCCCTTACCGTGCTTGCTAGTAGAGAAGGGCTTGGTATGTGTGTATAAACTCATGAGCTGGGAGGTCCGTGGGGTCCTAGGACCAGCAAGCCTAATTGAGGACTCATTTCCGCAGCCTGTTTTACAGGGTTACAGAGGGGCTTAGATTAACATGCAGTTGAGTACCTCATGCCCTCTCCTGAGATTACAGGGCACTCTCAGAGGGGCACACATTGCACCAGCATGTAACAGGATAGTAGTATACACTGTTTGAATGTTTGGTTTTTTAAATATTTTAATTTAATTTATTTAACCCTTATTTTACCAGTAAGTTGACTGAGAACACATTCTCATTTACAGCAACGACCTGGGGAATAGTTACAGAGGAGAGTAAGGGGAATGAATGAGCCAATTGTAAGCTGGGGATGATTAGGTGACTGTATGAGGGCCAGATAGGGAATTTAGCCAGGACACCAGGGTTAACACCCCTACTCTTACGATAAGTGCCATGGGATCTTTAGTGACCACAGAGAGTCAGGACACCCAATTAAGATAGCGGCATCCAACACAGGGCAACGTCCCCAATCATTGCCCTGGGGCATTGGGATATTTTTTACACCAGAAGAAAGGGTGCCTCCTACTGACCCTCCAACACCACTTCCAGCAGCATCTGGTCTCCCGACTGGGACCAAACAGGACAAACCCTTTCCCTAACCCTAACTTCATGTCCATACCCCAGGTCAATCCTAACCCTAACTTTATGTCCATACCCCAGATCAACCCTAACCCTAACTTCATGTCCATACCCCAGATCAACCCTAACCCTAACATCATGTCCATACCCCAGCTCAACCCTAACCCTAACTTCATGTCCATACCCCAGCTCAATCCTAACCCTAACTTCATGTCCATACCCCAGATCAACCCTAACCCTAACTTCATGTCCATACCCCAGATCAACCCTAACCCTAACATTAGCTTCATGTCCATACCCCAGCTCAACCCTAACCATAACGTCATGTCCATACCCCAGCTCAATCCTAACCCTAACTTCATGTCCATACCCCAGATCAACCCTAACCCTAACGCCATGTCCATACCCCAGATCAACCCTAACCCTAACTTCATGTCCATACCCCAGATCAACCCTAACCCTAACTTCATGTCCATACCCCAGATCAACCCTAACCATAACGTCATGTCCATACCCCAGATCAACCCTAACCCTAACTTCATGTCCATACCACAGCTCAACCCTAACCATAACGTCATGCCACTAACCCTAACCCTAACGTTAGCTTCATGTCCATACCCCAGCTCAACCCTAACCATAACGTCATGTCCATACCCCAGATTAACCCTAACCCTAACGTCATGTCCATACCCCAGCTCAACCCTAACCCTAACGTCATGTCCATACCCCAGATCAACCCTAACCCTAACGTTAGCTTCATGTCCATACCCCAGCTCAACCCTAACCATAACGTCATGTCCATACCCCAGCTCAACCCTAACCCTAACGTCATGTCCATACCCCAGATCAACCCTAACCCTAACATTAGCTTCATGTCCATACCCCAGCTCAACCCTAACCCTAATGTCATGCCCATACCCTAGCTCAACCCTAACCCTAACATCATGCCCATACCCCAGATCAACCCTAACCCTAACGTCAATACCGTACACCAGCTCAACCCTAACCATAACGTCATGTCCATACCCCAGCTCAACCCTAACATTAGCTTCATGTCCATACCCCAGCTCAACCCTAACCCTAACGTCATGTCCGTACCCCAGCTCAACCCTAACCCTAACTTTAGATCCTAACCCTAGTCAAAACCATAACCCTAACCCTAACTTTAGCTCCTAACCGTAGCCAAAACCATAACCCTAACCCTAACTTTAGATACTAACCGTAGCCAAAACCATAACCCTAACTTTAGATCCTAACCCTAGTCAAAACCATAACCCTAACCCTAACTTTAGCTCCTAACCGTAGCCAAAACCATAACCCTAACCCTAACTTTAGATCCTAACCCTAGCCCCCCCCAAGTTCTTTTTTCACTGATTATCATGCACCTAAGAGAATGCTAACATAATAATATTAATTTGATGGGGGCTTATAGTTGTCCTATTTCAAATTTGTTTTTGCATATCACAACTCCCCGAGACACCCTCTGAGAGTGGGGTCACAGCCAGGGTCACCCTAAAGCTCAAGGGCACATCGAAAAAGAAATTCACATTGTTGGCTCTGCGATTGGAACAAGCAACCTTTAAGTTAATGGCCCAACACTTTTACCGCTAAGCTACCTACCTAACTACATAATTTGATTTTAATTTAATTTATTAGGATCGCCATTAGTCAACGCCAATGGCGACAACTAGTCTTACTGGGAACCGAAACATAACGAAAAAGACATTACAGACAAAAGGCTTTACAATTTACATACATACATGGTTGTGTGTGTGTGTGTGTGTGTGTGTGTGTGTGTGTGTGTGTGTGTGTGTGTGTGTGTGTGTGTGTGTGTGTGTGTGTGTGTGTGTGTGTGTGTGTGTGTGTGTGTGTGTATGTGTGTGTGTGTGTGTGTTGTTTGTACATGTGTGTATTTGTGCATGGGCATGAACATTGATCAGCTCTGTGACAGCAGGGCCATTATGATATTTCTATGAAGAATGTGAAGCATAATGTTGGTATGGTTGCTCCACTAACCCCCCTTTTCCACAAAAGCCGCTCCTGGAGAATGTCAAGGGCCCAGTGATATGAAGGGGTTAAGGGGCAGTGGTGGCCTATAAGGGGTTTGGGGACATGAAGGCACAGATTGGTTTGTAGATAATGGGAAGAGGAGAGTGAAACGGGGCTCCCACTTCCCCACAGTACAGGCACAGAGCCCCCCCTCTCCTCTGTCGATACAGGGATGCCATCCTGTGTACGAAATACCAATTGCATAGTTGTTGGCTGTTGATGTAAGGCTGCAGGCCTAAATACCATTGTTGTGCTGTAATATTCAGTAGTAGTGTAAAACATAGTAGACGACATATGACAATAAACTCCTCAGATGTAAAGTAACTGGGTATTTTATTGTGTTAAAAACAATCTGACATAACAATCCACAAAGAACTTTGGAAGTAATACAGTGCACCATGTCAACTTTGGCCTTGAACTTTGAACTGTCTTCACAGACCACCTCTCCTCCTTAACCAATATCAGCTCTCCTTTCCCCCAAATATACACAAAACACTCACGCACGCAGACAGACACACACACTCTTTCTCTCTCAGAAATAATGTTGGGGTGCGTAACATAGCAAGGAATAGCAACATTTACAGAAAGATTTTTTAAATTATGGTATTTTTGGGAGAATGTGTAGGCCTATGGTACAAATATAAGCGCTCTATTCAATCTGTATCACAGAAGTACAGCGTTACAGCGTGATTTAAATTTAAAGGCAGCTCAATCGGAAACTGCCTTAACATTTATAGTGTGCAAACTCTCCCACTTCAGCAATACAGATTGCGCGCATCTATCAGTTACACATACAGTACATGTCAGTACATAAATAGTCACACAGGTCACCTGGGGAAAAGATTTGAATGCACCTTTATGACTGTTGCTTCCAGGGTTGTTTTTCACATCATTACAACCCTAAGGGGCAAACTTTATGGGGCCACCACTGGGCCACTGGAATGTGTCAAGGAGAGTGATCTCCTCATCTCAGCTCTCAGCGTCCTGGCCGGGGGAAGAAGAGATAGAAGGGGGGAAGAGAGATATTTACAGTATATACAGTATACAGGGATAGAAGGAGAGAGAGAGAGAGAGAGAGAATGAGAATGTAATCTGGCAGAAAGACAGTGGGGACTGAGGCAAGTGGCTTCTACATCCAGCAGTCATCATAGGAGAATCATAATTTCTCTTCCTCTCACTCAATGATTTAAGCACTGCGCTTTACTGCCCGAGGAGAGGCCAAGTCTTTTCATTTACTGTGTAATACTCACTGATTTTCCCTAACTTCCTAATGTAGCTTTCTTACTGAGCTTATTCATTATTTTTCCTTAGCCAAGCAGGACGTCTACAGTATATGTTTTAAGGTGCAGTCTGAATGAGTCTGGCCTCTGTGGTTAAAGAGTTAAAGAGAGGGCCAGTGTCCAGTGCAGGCAGTATGGTGGAAAAACCCTGAAAAGTCTCTCACTCTCCCTCTCCCCACTGCATTGTAACAACTACTTAACGACACATAAACGCAAACACACACACACACATACCCCCCACCCCCCACCATGCAGTGACAGGTCTAATGATGAATGGTTCTAATTAGAAGTAATTATCTCCCTCTTGTTGGAGTGATTAACCCCAGTGTGTTGTGTTGGAGAGAGTGTTGACATAAAGGAGGCAGGGTTTCAGTGACAGCCCTCTCTCGCTCCCTCCCCTCCCCTCCCTGAGCCCTGGACCCTGGGCCACGAGCAACGCTGACAGATCTAAGCCACAACCACAACACCACACAACCCAAACACACACCAACAGAAAGTGTTTCTTTAAAAAACAAACAGCAAGAGGTGGGCAGAGAGCGAAGGAGAAGAACACGGAGAGGAGAGGACAATGAGCAGAGTGTGTGGGGGAGAGGCAGAGAGAGACAGAGAGAGGCTGGGAGAGGCTGAGAGAGGCAGAGAGAGGCCGAGAGAGACAGGGAGAGGCTGGGAGAGGCAGAGAGAGACAGAGAGGCTGGGAGAGGCAGAGAGAGACAGAGAGAGACATAGAGAGGCTGGGAGAGGCAGAGAGAGACAGAGAGGCTGGGAGAGGCAGAGAGAGACAGAGAGAGACATAGAGATGCTGGGAGAGGCAGAGAGAGACAGAGAGAGGCTGGGAGAGGCAGAGAGAGACATAGAGAGACTGGGAGAGGCAGAGAGAGACAGAGAGAGGCTGGGAGAGGCAGAGAGAGACATAGAGAGGCTGGGAGAGGCAGAGAGAGACAGAGAGAGGCTGGGAGAGGCAGAGAGAGACAGAGAGAGACATAGAGATGCTGGGAGAGGCAGAGAGAGACAGAGAGAGGCTGGGAGAGGCAGAGAGAGACATAGAGAGGCTGGGAGAGGCAGAGAGAGACAGAGAGAGGCTGGGAGAGGCAGAGAGAGACAGCGAGAGGCTGTCTACCACCTCAAGGCTACCTACCACCTCAAAATAATGTGATGTCATCTAGCTGTCTGCTTCTCTGTGATATAGCGTGCCTATGGCCTTTTATTTGTTTTTATTTATTTCACCTTTATTTCACCAGGTAGGCCAGTTCAGAACAAGTTCTCATTTAGAACTGCGACCTGGCCAAGATAAAGCAAAGCAGTGCAACACAAACAACAACACAGAGTTACACATGGAATTGTCACGTTCTGACCATAGTTCTTTTGTGTTTTCCTTGTTTTAGTGTTGGTCAGGATGTGAGCTGGGTGGGCATTCTATGTTGTGTGTCTGGTTTGTCTATTTCTATGTTTGGCCTGATATGGTTCTCAATCAGAGGCAGGTGTTAGTCATTGTCTCTGATTGGGAACCATATTTAGGTAGCCTGTTTTGTGTTGGGTTTTTGTGGGTGATTGTTTCCTGTCTTTGTGTTTTATGCACCAGTTAGGACTGTTTCAGGTTTTCACGTTTATTGTTTTGTATCCTGTTCATGTTTTAGTTAACTTATTAAATTAACATGAACTCTAACCACGCTGCGTTTTGGTCCGCCTCTCCTTCCCAGTAAGAAAGCCGTTACAGGAATAAACAAACATACAGTAAATAACACAATAGAAAAAAATCTATATACAGTGTGTGCCCAATGAGGTAAGATTAGGGAGGTAAGGCAATACATAGGAAGTCATGGCGAAGTAACTACAATTTAGCAATTAAACACTGGAGTGATAGATGTGCAGAAGATGAATGTGTAATTAGAGAATCTGGGGTGCAAAGGAGTGAATAAATAAATAACAATATGGGGATGAGATACTTGGATGGGATATTTACAGATGGGCTATGTACAGGTGCAATGATCTGTGAGCTGCTCTGACAGCTGATGATTAAAGTTAGTGAGGGAGATATGAGTCTCCAGCTTCAGTGATTTTTGCAATTCGTTCAGGTCATTGGCAGCAGAGAACTGGAAGGAAAGGCAGCCAACGAGGAATTGGCTTTGTGGGTGACCAGTGAAATAAACCTGCTGGAGCGTGTGCTACGGGTGGGTGCTGCTATGGAGACCAGTGAGCTGAGATAAGGCAGGGCTTTACCTAGCAGAGACGTATAGATGACCTGGAGCCAGTGGGTTTGGCGACGAATGTGAAGTGAGGGCCAGCGAACGAGAGCATACAGGTCACAGTGGTGGATAGTATATGGGGCTTTGGTGACAAAACGGATGGCACTGTAATAGACTGCATCCAATTTGCAGAGTAGAGTGTTGGAGGCTATTTTGTAAATGACATCGTCAAAGTTAAGGATCGGCAGGATAGTCCGTTTTACGATGGTATGTTTGGCAGTATGAGTGAAGGATGCTTTTTGTTGTGAAATAAGAAGTCGGTTCTAGATTTAATTTTGGATTGGAGATGCTTAATATGAGTCTGGAAGGAGGGTTTACAGTCTAACCAGACACCTAGGTATTTGTAGTTGTCCACATATTCTAAGTCAGAACCGTCCAGAGTAATGATGCTGAACGGGCGGGCAGGTGCGGGCAGCGATCAGTTGAAGGGCATGCATCTGTGGTCTGAGTGTTAGGTTCAGACCACAGCACATTAGAAAATACATTATCTCCATTATGTATTCTAGTCTCTCCTGGATGGAACGGTATGGTGGATAGACTAAACTGGCACCCACTATCAGAGAAAGTTGCATTCTCTTACTATCCAATCCATCAATGACTTCCCCTATGTCCAGTAATGTGCTTTCCGAAGCAGAACTACATTGTGTTGCTTTGCGCTACATTGAACTGTGCTGTGCAGAGTAAATAGAGCAGGGTAGTGTGTTTGAGCTACTGTAAGTGAGCGGACAGGAATATATGGCTATAGTGGACAATGCTTACGGCAGGGCCCGCACCCACAGGAAGGAAGTAGCACGAGAAGGTGGCTCTCAGAACTGGAGACATCCTGTGATTACAATGAAAGACGGCTGAGTGAGCTGTGACAACACTGAAATGTAGGGAAATGATTTAACTCATAAGCCATTCATTATTAGTTCTGATGTGTTTTCCTATTGATTTACCCTAATTTGTTTGTATTAGCACGGGATGTAACAGGTTTAAGTGTGTGCGAAAGAGAGGAAGTGAGTGAAGGAAAACAACTGAGAGAAAGAGAGTTTGACTGTATCTGGTATCCATTGTATGACCTACTTCTGAACAGTGTATCTCAGGTTCCTTAGGTCGCTGTGTTATTACTTAGCACAGCTGGTGCAGTTATCACACGGCTGGAGTCACACACTGCCTGTTCCTGCTTTTTCACATCACACTCTACCCAGCCTGCGCTGCGGCCCACTTTGGTCATTAGTTCTGAGATAACACACACGCACGCACGCACGCACACACACACACACACACACACACACACACACACACACACACACACACACACACACACACACACACATCCTCTGTACTGATTATGACTGTGTTGCACTATCTGGGAGATTCCCATATTGGCTCACAGCAAATGGTTGCCTGTAAATGACAAGAGTTCTTCCCTGTATGACTGTAGTGGGTCATGTTCTGGGAAGAGCAAGATGACGAAAACGAGTCATCTTTTGGCATTAAAGTTGAACCTACTATCAAAATGTGTCATTTTTTAAATACAAATCAATATTTCAGCAATAGCTGGTAGAGATCATAAGGAATTGCACAGCATGAGGAATTCTTTCAAAGACACTAAAATAATTAATTAACATGCCGCTCGCAGGCACACAAGCACGAACACGCACGCACGCACACACACACACACACGAACACACACACACACACACACACACACGAACACACACACACACACACACACACACACACACGAACACACACACACACACACACACACACACACACACACACACCATAGCGCCATTCAAGTTCATCCTTAAACTAAGGACCCTGGGATTAAACACCTCCCTCCGCAACTTGATTCTGGACTTCCTGACGTAGGAAACAACACATCCTCCATGCTGACCGGGGGCCACGACAGCGTGGCCGCACACGACTACAGCACCATCATTAAGCAACCTCTCCCTCAACGTCAGCAAGATTGTGGAAATTCACATAAATGGGACTGTAGTGGAGCAGGTCTAGATCTTCAAGTTCCACATCACTAAGGAATGATCATGGTCCACACACACCACCAATACAGTTGTGAAGAGGGCACCACAATGCCTCTTCTCCACCAGGAGGCTGAAAAGATTTGACGTGGGACCTCAGATCCTCAAAAAGTTCTACAGCAGCATCTTTGAGAACATCTTGATGGGCTGCATCACCGCTTGGTATGGCAACTGATTGGCATCCAAGCGTAAGGCGCTACAGAGGGTAGTGTGTATGACCCAGTACATCACTGGGGTCGAGCCACTGCCATCCAGGACCTCTATTGCACGTTGTGTCAGAGGAAGGCCCTGCAAATTGTCAAAGACTCCAGCCACCCAATGATAGACTGTTCTCTCTGCTACCGCACAGCAAACGATACCGATGCACCAAGTCTGGAGGCAACAGGACCCTGAACAGCTTCTACCCTCAAGCCATAAGACTGATAAATAGCTACTTAAATAGTTAACCAATAGATACCCGGATTATCTGCATTGACTCTTTTGACATATACTGCTGTTACTGTTCATGTTCTATCCTGTTGACTAGTCACTTTATCCCTATCTACGTGTACAGTGCATTTGGAAAGTATTCAGACGCCTTGACTTTTTCCACATTTTGTTACGTTACAGCCTTATTCTAAAATTGATTAAATCGTTTTTTCGCTCATCAATCTACACACAGTACCCCATAATGACAAAGCAAAAACAGGTTTTTAGAGGTTTTTGCAAAAGCCCGGAATGGAGCATCGCTTGAGAGACCTGAATATAGCAGTGTAGCAACGCTCCCAATCCAACCTGACAGAGCTTGAGAGGATCTGCAGAGAATCATGGGAGAAAGTCCCCAAATACAGGTGTGCCAAGCTTGAAGCGTCATACCCAAGAAGACTTGAGGCGGTAATCGCTACCAAAGGTGCTTGAACAAAGTACTGAGTAAAGGCTCTGAATACTTACACTACCGTTCAAAAGTTTTGTTGTTACAACATGAATTCAAAATGTATTAAATATACGCTTTTTCTCACCCATCTACACACTACACCCCATAATGACATAGTTTTTTAAATGTTTGCAAATTTATGTTTGAAAATGAAATACTTAGATAAGTGTTCACACCCCTGAGTCAACACATGTTAGAATAACCTTTGGCAGCAATTACAGCTGTGACTCGTTCTGGGTAAGACGCTAAAGGGGCCGATTCCGACCCAAGTTAAGTGAACGTAAATAGAATGGTCCTTTATATGTCCTTTTTATGCCCTTTCTCTCTATGCGTATTCTGACCTTGAACTTAAGCATGGGAATAACATGCTAGTCACCAACTATTCATTTAGAGTGGAGATCAAATAAATGAAGGTGTGGCTGAGGTGTATATTTGGCATTGTGTTTTAGGTTATTGTCCTGATGAAAGGTGAATTTGTCTCCCAGAGTGTGTTGGAAAGTAGACTGAACCAGGTTTTCCTCTAGGATTTTGCCTGTGCTTAGCTCCATTCCGTTTATCTTTTTATTCTAAAGAACTCCCTAGTCCTTCCCGATGACAAGCATAACCATAACGTGATGCAGCCACCACCATGCTTGAAAACACAGAGTGGCACTCAGTGACGTGTTGTGCTGGATTTTCTCCAAACATAACGCTTTGTATTCAGGACATAAAATGAATTTCTTTGCCACATTCTTTTGTTGTTGCAGTTTTAATTTGGTGCCTTATTGCAAACAGGATGCATGTTTTTAAATATTTTTATTCCAATCCCTACAACTACCTCATTCTTCTACTGTATATGTGTTCCAGAAGTACTGATACTGGTCACATTCGAGTGTACTGGGATGTTGATGTGACATTGAGTAGCTGAGGTGCATGTTAGATAGACATTTTACCACAGATCCATTAGTCTATCCTTTTTTCTTATGCGCTCAACCAAGGCTTCAATGCTTATAGCTAAATAAATGGGGATAGTGGATATCCTTTCCTCAACCTTTTAGAAATAGAGCACTATCTACAATATACCTTTAAATGGCTATGTTCCAAGTTAATGTATGTTTTACTTAAACAAAAGTCGAATGGGGTTTTCCAGCTTCTGAATCTGGCAGGTAAATGTTGCCAGGAAATGGTGATGTTTCGAATAGGCCTAGCTTGTTCATAATGGCTGAGATCCATAGAGCACGTAGGGACGATGAAACAATGGAAGCCCATTCATTTAAATGGTTGTGAAATGGGCATGGTGACTGTCAGGCAATGCAAGCATGGGCGAGGGAGCGTGAACAGAGCAGGACCTAAATTGGGGAAAGGTGAACTTTATTCAAATAGTCTGCGATATGAACACTGGCGGCAGTAAACCCTAAACCACCAGTGGTCGGTTGATAACAACAAAGCCCCATATCAGATTATTTTGAGTACATTAATATGAGAGAAAAGTTAATGTATTGTTGTGTTAGATGGAGATCAAAGGGACAAACCCTTCCAACTTGAAAGTTCACCTGAACAACATCCACAAAGAAGCAGTCAAACAATTTGACAAAGTCAGACAGCCACAAGAGCTAGCTGCTGCGTTGACAATGCAAATGGCAACCTCTTCCCCAGGACAACAGAGCAGAAACCTGGCAACCTCATTTCAATGAGTATAAAAAAAGAGAAGAAGCATTGATTCAGTTATTCATTGAGTCTGGTAAGTACACAAGACTAGCCTCCCATGCCTAGGCTACTTTCTGTCCCTAATAGGGTTGGGTGGTATCCCGATTGTCATATCCTCATATTGTCCTTCTCTCACACCGGGAATTATGGTATTACCGGCTTAGTACACAAGGGGCACCAAAAAATGCAAAAAGGACCATTGGGCGTCTATTGACAGAATTCTAACAAAATTAGCACAAGTAATAGCGAATTTCCTTGGAGGCTACTAGCTAAATATGCTAACGAGCGCAAACAAAAATAAACAAATTGCAAAGGGAGGCAATTCAGCTTATAAAGTTATACATATATATATATATAGGTAGGAGTTACCGAATGTCATTTCTGGTCACTTACATGCAAATGTGAATGAGAAACAGTGCAAATGAAAGTTTTGATGCATGCTTGTCTGAAGGAAGAACAATACTGTGTGCACACTGTGTCTATGTGGAGTCTGGGAGTTGCTAGGGAAACTGCCTGCTCTGCTTGGAGAAGATAGGGGAGGAGCAGACAGCCCCAGATCTGACAATAAAAAACGCAAGGAAATCAAACTGCAGTGGCAGCTGTACAGAATTCATCCAAAGGGCTTTGACTTCTCAAGCACGGCAGGAATAATATTAATTCAGCCACTTGCTTAGATAACTAGCAAGTTAAATTTAGGAGTCGCCCTAATCTTTGGTAAAAATGCAACATTAACTTTAAGCAAAACATTTGGAAATTTGGCTAATGATATTCTTTCTATGGTAAACATTAGCAATATCATGGTCAGGCACAGTTTTTTTTATACCTTGCTTTTACATTGTAAGCTCATTTACTTGTATGGCTGCCAGCCAAATAGTGTCACAATTCTGTTGTCATCTGATGACAATGAAGCTATTTTCTGCTGAATGTGTTGCACTAATTCATTTTCTGTGAAGGACAACTATAGTTGCATGTCCCTGATCACTTGATTGAAGCAAAAAAAGCAATGACTTTGCAAAATAATGTGACAGGGGAAATGAATAACGCAATCTGCTTTATCTCCAACATATTCCACAAGTTGACTGCAGGCATTTACTTAAAAGTAGCTACAAATATGGAAATATGTTGAAAAAAAATTTTTTTAATAAAAAAAATCCCGTGGCTATTTCCAAATACCCCGGTATACGCTATACCCACCAAGCCTAGTCCATAATACTACAACTGAATCTTAAAATAAAAAAACTAAAATAAATGTTTCTAGAAAATTAAAACTTACTAGTAAGTCAAGTCTGAATACTAACAAACTAAACAGAATTATATATATATATACATATATATTTTAAATGTATATAAATAAAAGCAAATATAAAAACACAACTATAATAACCTTGTATCAGTCTTCTTCCACCTCTGTCTGTGTGTCTGAGTCCCACCAGAGGAGAGGTGAGGTCTGCCCCTGGCTCTACTGGCAGCTGAAGAGTGCCAGTTACACACAAACTGTCTGTCAGACCCAGAACTTTGTCCCAACCTTCTGCCTCCCAGAACACCAGGTTGGCAGTTTGACTGCAGGTTGGGTCTAGAGACAGAAATCTGATCTGGGAACAGTCCTCAGATCCTCTCATGTCTGATTCTGGTGGACGTTTCAAAGACTTCATAGACCAGACGGTTGTCAAAGGCTATGAGCTGTTTGGATTGGGCTCTGTGGATGTTGTTTTTTCTCTGGTGCAGTGATTACCCTGTAGACGGACTCAACCTCTATTACATCCAGGTTGAAGCCATGACTAGCAGTGGTTTAACCATTGCCAATTTCATCTGTGCTCTATAGCAAACACAACCCCGGATGACGTGTTGCTGCAGATACATGCTGGGATTTCTACACCTGATAAACCACAATGTGGACATAAGTCTGTACATGGCACATTCATGGAGCAGCAGTATCTCTATAGACAGTCAACTAACAGGGTGTGTTTTGTGTATGAATCAACACCAGCAATTATGTCCCCAGAGTGATGTTGGATTGGGCCTGTGGCATTATTACAGTGTTTTATATTGTCTAAACGTTATATAAAGTGTGTTTATGGGATGTTAAACAGGGATAGTGGTTATGTAAGTTTGTGCGTACTAGCTGGTGAAACCATTAACTAAGGCATGTACATTATAACGTCATTTCCGGTCACGACTTGCAGACTTGTTTTTGAGTTGCTGTGCGTTTTGTTGCCAACCTGTTTTGCTACCTGACAAATTTACGGTTTTTACTTTTTAATTACCGTTTATATTTTTGTTTTTTCCTACTCAACTTTTTCACTCCGGACGCTTTATCTGGACACGATTCGTCAGGACCTCAAACAGCCGAAGCTAAGTAGTAACATTAACATGATGCCTTCTAATTGTAGTCGCTGTACTCGCCTTACGGCGAGGATAGCTGTGCTACAAGCCCAGCTTCAGACGCAATCGCTAGGCAAGGGTAATTTCAGTGTAGGAAAGGATGAGACCGCGTCTGTGCCACCAGTAAGTACAGATAGTAGTATAAATCCCCTGGCACAGTCCCCGCAGCCGGACAACTTTCTCACGGTTTCTGGAGGGAAATGCTGTAGGAACGCTCAACCGGTGTCGCTCATTCAGCCGACAGAAACTTTCAACCGGTTTTCCCCATTAAGCAGCGGGTCGGAGTCAGAGGCCGAGTCTTCTCTGGTCTCTACTCCTCCCGTTACGGGGTCTGAGACGCCGAAGCTTCCCACCATTAGCTCTGACAAATTGAAAACTCTAGTCATTGGCGACTCCATTACCCGCAGTATTAGACTTGAGAATCATCCAGCGATCATACACTGTTTACCGGGGGGCAGGGCTACCGACGTTAAGGCTAATCTGAAGATGGTGCTGGCTAAAGCTAAAACTGGCGAGTGTAGAGAGTATAGAGATATTGTTATCCACGTCGGCACCAACGATGTTAGGATGAAACAGTCAGAGATCACCAAGCGCAACATAGCTTCTGCGTGTAAATCAGCTAGAAAGATGTGTCGGCATCGAGTAATTGTCTCTGGCCCCCTCCCAGTTAGGGGGAGTGATGAGCTCTACAGCAGAGTCTCACAACTCAATCGCTGGTTGAAAACTGTTTTCTGCCCCTCCCAAAAGATAGAATTTGTAGATAATTGGCCCTCTTTCTGGGACTCGCCCACAAACAGGACCAAGCCTGACCTGCTGAGGAGTGACGGACTCCATCCTAGCTGGAGGGGTGCTCTCATTTTATCTACCAACATAGACAGGGCTCTAACTCCTCTAGCTCCACAATGAAATAGGGTGCAGGCCAGGCAGCAGGCTGTTAGCCAGCCTGCCAGCATAGTGGAGTCTGCCACTAGCACAGTCAGTGTAGTCAGCTCAGCTATCACCATTGAGACCGTGTCTGTGCCTCGACCTAGGTTGGGCAAAACTAAACATGGCGGTGTTCGCCTTAGAAATCTCACTAGGATAAAGACCACCTCCATTCCTGTCATTATTGAAAGAGATCATGATACCTCACATCTCAAAATAGGGCTACTTAATGTTAGATCCCTTACTTCAAAGGCAATTATAGTCAATGAACTAATCACTGATCATAATCTTGATGTGATTGGCCTGACTGAAACATGGCTTAAGCCTGATGAATTTACTGTGTTAAATGAGGCCTCACCTCCTGGCTACACTAGTGACCATATCCCCCGTGCATCCCGCAAAGGCGGAGGTGTTGCTAACATTTACGATAGCAAATTTCAATTTACAAAAAAAAAAATGACGTTTTCGTCTTTTGAGCTTCTAGTCATGAAATCTATGCAGCCTACTCAATCACTTTTTATAGCTACTGTTTACAGGCCTCCTGGGCCATATACAGCGTTCCTCACTGAGTTCCCTGAATTCCTATCGGACCTTGTAGTCATAGCGGATAATATTCTAATCTTTGGTGACTTTAATATTCACATGGAAAAGTCCACAGACCCACTCCAAAAGGCTTTCGGAGCCATCATCGACTCAGTGGGTTTTGTCCAACATGTCTCTGGACCCACTCACTGTCACAGTCATACGCTGGACCTAGTTTTGTCCCATGGAATAAATGTTGTGGATCTTAATGTTTTTCCTCATAATCCTGGACTATCGGACCACCATTTTATTACGTTTGCAATTGCAACAAATAATCTGCTCAGACCCCAACCAAGGATCATCAAAAGTCGTGCTATAAATTCACAGACAACACAAAGATTCCTTGATGTCCTTCCAGACTCCTTCTGCCTACCCAAGGACGCCAGAGGACAAAAATCAGTTAACCACCTAACTGAGGAACTCAACTTAACCTTGCGCAATACCCTAGATGCAGTTGCACCCCTAAAAACTAAAAACATTTCTCATAAGAAACTAGCTCCCTGGTACACAGAAAATACCCGAGCTCTGAAGCAAGCTTCCAGAAAATTGGAACGGAAATGGCGCCACACCAAACTGGAAGTCTTCCGACTAGCTTGGAAAGACAGTACTGTGCAGTACCGAAGAGCCCTTACTGCTGCTCGATCATCCTATTTTTCTAACTTAATTGAGGAAAATAAGAACAATCCGAAATTCCTTTTTGATACTGTCGCAAAGCTAACTAAAAAGCAGCATTCCCCAAGAGAGGATGACTTTCACTTTAGCAGTGATAAATTCATGAACTTCTTTGAGGAAAAGATTATGATTATTAGAAAGCAAATTACGGACTCTTCCTTAAATCTGCGTATTCCTTCAAAGCTCAGTTGTCCTGAGTCTGCACAACTCTGCCAGGACCTAGGATCAAGAGAGACACTCAAGTGTTTTAGTACTATATCTCTTGACACAATGATGAAAATAATCATGGCCTCTAAACCTTCAAGCTGCATACTGGACCCTATTCCAACTAAACTACTGAAAGAGCTGCTTCCTGTGCTTGGCCCTACTATGTTGAACATAATAAACGGCTCTCTATCCACCGGATGTGTACCAAACTCATTAAAAGTGTCAGTAATAAAGCCTCTCTTGAAAAAGCCAAACCTTGACCCAGAAAATATAAAAAACTATCGGCCTATATCGAATCTTCCATTCCTCTCAAAAATTTTAGAAAAGGCTGTTGCGCAACAACTCACTGCCTTCCTGAAGACAAACAATGTATACGAAATGCTTCAGTCTGGTTTTAGACCCCATCATAGCACTGAGACGGCACTTGTGAAGGTGGTAAATGACATTTTAATGGCATCGGACCGAGGCTCTGCATCTGTCCTCGTGCTCCTAGACCTTAGTGCTGCTTTTGATACCATCGATCACCACATTCTTTTGGAGAGATTGGAAACCCAAATTGGTCTACACGGACAAGTTCTGGCCTGGTTTAGATCTTATCTGTCGGAAAGATATCAGTTTGTCTCTGTGAATGGTCTGTCCTCTGACAAATCAACTGTAAATTTCGGTGTTCCTCAAGGTTCCGTTTTAGGACCACTTTTGTTTTCACTATATATTTTACCTCTTGGGGATGTTATTCGAAAACATAATGTTAACTTTCACTGCTATGCAGATGACACACAGCTGTACATTTCAATTAAACATGGTGAAGCCCCAAAATTGCCCTTGCTAGAAGAATGTGTTTCAGACATAAGGAAGTGGATGGCTGCAAACTTTCTACTTTTAAACTCGGACAAAACAGAGATGCTTGTTCTAGGTCCCAAGAAACAAAGAGATCTTCTGTTGAATCTGACAATTAATCTTAATGGTTGTACAGTCGTCTCAAATAAAACTGTGAAGGACCTCGGCGTTACTCTGGACCCTGATCTCTCTTTTGAAGAACATATCAAGACCATTTCAAGGACAGCTTTTTTCCATCTACGAAACATTGCAAAAATCAGGAACTTTCTGTCCAAAAATGATGCAGAAAAATTAATCCATGCTTTTGTCACTTCCAGGTTAGACTACTGCAATGCTCTACTTTCCGGCTACCCGGATAAAGCACTAAATAAACTTCAGTTAGTGCTAAATACGGCTGCTAGAATCCTGACTAGAACCAAAAAATTTGATCATATTACTCCAGTGCTAGCCTCTCTACACTGGCTTCCTGTCAAAGCAAGGGCTGATTTCAAGGTTTTACTGCTAACCTACAAAGCATTACATGGGCTTGCTCCTATCTATCTCTCTGATTTGGTCCTGCCGTACATACCTACACGTACGCTACGGTCACAAGACGCAGGCCTCCTAATTGTCCCTAGAATTTTTAAGCAAACAGCTGGAGGCAGGGCTTTCTCCTATAGAGCTCCATTTTTATGGAACGGTCTGCCTACCCATGTCAGAGACGCAAACTCGGTCTCAACCTTTAAGTCTCTACTGAAGACTCATCTCTTCAGTGGGTCATATGATTGAGTGTAGTCTGGCCCAGGAGTGGGAGGGTGAACGGAAAGGCTCTGGAGCAACGAACCACCCTTGCTGTCTCTGCCTGGCCGGTTCCCCTCTTTCCACTGGGATTCTCTGCCTCTAACCCTATTACAGGGGCTGAGTCACTGGCTTTACTGGGGCTCTCTCATGCCGTCCCTGGAGGAGGTGCGTCACCTGAGTGGGTTGAGTCACTGATGTGGTCATCCTGTCTGGGTTGGCGCCCCCCCCCCCCCCTTAAGTTGTGCCGTGGCGGAGGTCTTTGTGGGCTATACTCAGCCTTGTCTCAGGATGGTAAGTTGGTGGTTGAAGATATCCCTCTAGTGGTGTGGGGGCTGTGCTTTGGCAAAGTGGGTGGGGTTATATCCTTCCTGTTTGGCCCTGTCCGGGGGTGTCCTCGGAGTGGGCCACAGTGTCTCCTGACCCCTCCTGTCTCAGCCTCCAGTATTTATGCTGCAGTAGTTTGTGTCGGGGGGCTAGGGTCAGTTTGTTATATCTGGAGTACTTCTCCTGTCCTATTCGGTGTCCTGTGTGAATCTAAGTGTGCGTTCTCTAATTCTCTCCTTCTCTCTTTCGGAGGACCTGAGCCCTAGGACCATGCCCCAGGACTACCTGACATGATGACTCCTTGCTGTCCCCAGTCCACCTGGCTGTGCTGCTGCTCCAGTTTCAACTGTTCTGCCTTATTATTATTCGACCATGCTGATCATTTATGAACATTTGAACATCTTGGCCATGTTCTGTTATAATCTCCACCCGGCACAGCCAGAAGAGGACTGGCCATCCCACATATGCTCTCTCTAATTCTCTCTTTCTTTCTCTCTCTCGGAGGACCTGAGCCCTAGGACCATGCCCCAGGAATACCTGACATGATGACTCCTTGCTGTCCCCAGTCCACCTGACTGTGCTGCTGCTCCAGTTTCAACTATTCTGCCTTATTATTATTCGACCATGCTGGTCATTTATGAACATTTGAACATCTTGACCATGTTTTGTTATAATCTCCACCCGGCACAGCCAGAAGAGGACTGGCCACCCCACATAGCCTGGTTCCTCTCTAGGTTTCTTCCTAGGTTTTGGCCTTTCTAGGGAGTTTTTCCTAGCCACCGTGCTTCTTCACCTGCATTGCTTGCTGTTTGGGGTTTTAGGCTGGGTTTCTGTACAGCACTTTGAGATATCAGCTGATGTACGAAGGGCTATATAAAATAAATTTGATTTGATTTGATTTGGCACTGTCGAGGAGTACTGTAGTGAACTACATGTAGTTCAACTATGTAGTAATATAACTACATTTTGCAGTAGCTTGGCGGTAGTTGAACTAAAAGCAAATATTGGTAATGTTTTCCGTAGTTAATTTCATGTTTGCCATGTGGAGGTGTGGCTTACTACTGGACCTGCACGCTGCTTTCTTGTCAAAATAGAATAATGGTGAAGCAGCCAAGAATTCATTTCATTTTTCATTATCAAACCTGCCCAATTGTCACTTGAAACAGTGTTAAATAGGCAAAATGACACATTCTGTTGACATCTGACACCAGAGTGATCTGTTCTCGCAATTTGTAGTCTGACATTTCAGATTTAGATATGATAATTTACCAGAAAGTAGTTTGGATGTAGTGAACTACTTTTTCAAAGTACATTTAGTTATGTAAACTATATACAGCTATAGGGTAGCTTAACTTCTTCCAGTGTGAAGTAATTGGTAGCTTGGTAAACTATATTTTCAGAGTAGCTTCCCAACACTATCTATAGGGGTACTTTCTCTGCCTGTAAGCATTTTTTTCATTTACATTTTAGTAAATTATCAGAGGCTCTTAACCAGAGCGACTTACAGGAGCAGTTAGGGTTAAGTGCCTTGCTCAAGGGCACATCGACAGATTTGGCACATAATCGTCGCTGGGCCTGTTTTAGTGTGTACATTTTATATTTACTTAACACAATGGAATAGGTAAGGTTGACATGGAGTTGTATGGCCCAGCATATCACAATGCAACGTCATTACAGCATCCATATTAGGAAACCCCTTAGTTGTCAAAAAACGCTCTAAAGCCTTGTTCACGTTGCAGGCCTTAATGCCCAAATCTGTCTAAAGCCTTGTTCACGTTGCAGGCCTTAATGCCCAAATCTGTCTAAAGCCTTGTTCACGTTGCAGGCCTTAATGCTCAAATCTGTCTAAAGCCTTGTTCACGTTGCAGGCCTTAATGCTCAAATCTGTCTAAAGCCTTGTTCACGTTGCAGGCCTTAATGCTCAAATCTGTCTAAAGCCTTGTTCACGTTGCAGGCCTTAATGCTCAAATCTGTCTAAAGCCTTGTTCACGTTGCAGGCCTTAATGCTCAAATCTGTCTAAAGCCTTGTTCACGTCGCAGGCCTTAATGCTCAAATCTGTCTAAAGCCTTGTTCACGTCGCAGGCCTTAATGCTCAAATCGGTCTTGTTTTTCAACAAGCGACCAAATCGGATTTGTGTGTGTGTGTGTTCAGACAGCAGTAATTTGCTGATGTAGCCGATGTGAAATGGCTAGCTAGTTAGCGCTGGTGGCGTTTCAATCGGTGACGTCACTTGCTCTGAGTCCTTGAAGTAGTAGTTCCCCTTGCTCTGCAAGGGCCGCGGCTTTTGTGGAGCGATGGGTAACGATGCTTCGAGGGTGACTGTTGATGTGTGCATAGCGTCCTTGGTTCGCGCCCAGGTCGGGGCGAAGGAACGGGCGAAAAGTCTATACTGTGACACTGACATGGCTATGCTAGTTGTCATAGTAACAAAGGATGGGTGAGCAGTGGTGAAGGCTGGTTGGTGGTGCTCGTGCTTCCTATCACTCAGAACATGTACAGTATTTATACATATAATTTTGTAGCAATTGAAGGTGACAACAACACCTTCCATTGATGTTTCACAGTTGCTTTGAACGTTCAAAATCATAGTGTAAAGCCTCAACAAATAAGATGATCCAAATGTCAAAGTTATTTTTGATTAGCCACAGCAATCAACTAGGTACTGTAGCTGTGTAGCTTTCTAGCTCATTCACTAATGTGTTTGTAAACAATCAACATGCTAGTTAACTACCACATGTTCTTGTCAAACTGTCAACAGGGTAGCTAGTAAGCAACAAGACATGTCAAATATCAGTCTAAAAACACTTGAAGGCAAATAAATCAGATTTGACTGTTCAGGCACACGCATATTAGGGCTGACTGGCTATCGTTCAGGCAAACAAGAAAGAAGTGCACTCAGGCTATCCAGAAGGCCAAAGTTAGTTACTTTAAAAACTCTTAAGGATCTGGCCCTTTTTTTCAATTTTCGCCTAAAATGACTTACCCTAATCTAACTGTGTCACGCCCTGACCTTAGAGAGGGTGTGATTTGGGTGGGCATTCTATGTTCTTTTTTCTATGTTTTGTATTTCTTTGTTTTGGCTGTGTATGGTTCTCAATCAGGGACAGCTGACTATCGTTGTCTCTGATTGGGAACCACACTTAGGTAGCTTTTTCCCACCTATGTTTTGTGGGTTGTTATTTTCTGTTTAGTGTTTTCTGCACCTGACAGGACTGTTTCGGTTTCGTTTATTCTCTTTGTTATTTTGTTCCAGTGTTCAGTTCAATAAAAGTCATGAACACTTACCACGCTGCGCTTTGGTCCTTCAGACGACGACACCCGTTACAAACTGCCTGTAGCTCAGGCCCTGAGACACCATTTGAAAGGAAACACTTTGACGTTTGTGGAAATGTAACATAACACATTACATCTGGTAAAAGATAATACAAAGAAAGAAAAAACTTTAAAAATGTGTATCTTTGAAAAGCAAGAGAAAGGCCATAATGTATTATTCCAGCCCAGGTGCAATTTAGATTTTGGCCACTAGACAGCAGAAGTGTATGTGCAATGTTTTAGACTGATCTAATGAACCATTTCATTTCTGTTAAAAATGTTGTATCAAGACTCCACAAATGTGCCTAATTTGTTTATTTATTAGGAGTTCTCAGTTCTCTCTCTCTGTGGGTCGAACCCCAAGAAGTTCTGGAAAACGGTTAAAGACCTGCAGAATAAACCCTCCTCCTCACAGCTGCCCATGTCCCTTAATGTTGATGATGTGGTTGTTACTCACAAGAAGAACATGGCTGAGCTCTTTAATCACCACTTCATTAAGTCAGGATTCCTATTTGACTCAGCCATGCCTCCTTGCCTGTCCAACATTTCCTCATCTCCCACCCCTTCTAACGCAACTACCCCGATGCTCCTCCCTCTTTTTCCCCCCCTGCCCCGCTACAAAGTTTCTTCCTGCAGACAGTCTCTGAGTCTGAGGTTCTCAATGAGGTTCTTAAACTTGACCCCCAAAAAACATCTGGGTCAGATGGTTTAGACCCTTTCTTTTTTAAGGTTGCTGCCCCTATCATCACCAAGCCTATCTCTGAGCTTTTTAACCTGTCTCTCCTTTCTGGGGAGGTCCCCATTGCTTGGAAGGCAGCCACAGTTTGTCCTTTATTTAAAGGGGGAGATCAGGCTGATCCTAACTGTTATGGGCCTATTTATATTTTGCCCTGTTTATCAAAAGTGTTGGAAAAAACTTGTCAATAATCAACTGACTGGCTTTCTTGATGTCTATAGTATTCTCTCGGGTATGCAATCTGGTTTCCGCTCAGGTTATGGATGTGTCTCTGCAACCTTAAAGGTCCTCAATGATGTCACTGTTCCCCTTGATTCTAAGCAATATTTATTTTTTATTTTGAATCCCAGGCCCCCGTCCATGCAGGAGGCCTTTTGCCTTTTGGTAGGCCGTCATTATAAATAAGAATTTGATCTTAACTGACTTGCCTAGTTAAATAAAGGTTAAATAAAACAATACAAGTCTTATGGCCAGGAATCAGATTTGTATCTGACTTCAAACCACCTACAAAAGTGGTTTGAAATGTGGGCTGAAACATCAGATTCAACGTGCTTATTGGCTGTTCAGACCGAAAAAAAAAAGAACAGATTTAAATCAGATATGCAAAAAAATTGGGTTTGAGTCACTTCAAACTGTCGATATGAACAAGGCTTAACAGTCCTGGATATCCCTCCCACACTAGCTTGCCTGGCACCCGGGCTTCCTCAAAAAAGGTAAAATTATTGAAGGAGACCCACCTGTTTAAGCTAAGCCTTGGTGGCTCCTAACGAGCACCTAACGTGACTGTAACCGGTGTGCAATGCTGATCTTAACGAGTTAAGGGCCTTAAGTGAAATGGCTGCAGCAGCTGGAGTTCCCATCACCCCTGCTGTGTGGATAAAGAGGGTTTATGGGGGATTGGGTCCAACGGTGCCTCTACGGTTAATGCTGCTGCCCATAAGTCTGACCCACTAAAGCTGTGTTTACACAGGCAGACCAATTCTGATATTTTTTCCACTAATTGGTCTTCTGACCAGTCACATCAGATCTTTTCACAAATCTTTTTCATAGGTGATCTGATTGGTCAAAGTCCCACTAAAAAAAAAATCAGAATTGAACGGCCTCTGTAAACGCAGCCTATGTCCCTCCGACAATGTCACATTGTACCACTCTGCCGTTTTGTTTCACACAGTGAAGAATGAGGACAGAATGGGCTGAGGTGTTTTGCAGTTTCAGGACAGGCTCTGTGGCTGTGTCTGTGCTCAGGTTGTCAAGGTTTTTAGGTGATTGGGTTGGGTTTATGAGACCATGTCTTTTGCTTCCCCGACAAAAAACTAAAAACAATTCTAAGCTTTTATACAGATGTTACCCTGGCAATTACGCTACAATTACACGCAAGAGTACCTTCATTGATAACAATAACAAGGCTGGGGGCTGGAGTTCGCCAACTAGGAGTTCAAAAATGAAATGCACCATAACCTACTGCACATTTACACTCAAATAGGGCATATCTAATGTTTACACTCAAGAAACCATTTTATCCTAAAATCAATTAAATCTATTTCAGACTCATTGGCTGTGTTTACTCAGGCTGCCCAATTCTGAACTTTTTTTCACTAACTGGTCTTTTGACCAATCAGATCAGCTCTGAATAAAATCTGATGTGAAAAGAGCTGATGTGATTGGTCAACAGACCAATTAGTGAAATAAATATCACATTTGGGCTGCCTGTGTAGACAAAGCCCCTGAGATGTTACTCAGGGATAGTATTACAATTGATTTGGCATACTTCATTAGCCTGCTCCAAACATGCCAACAACAGACAAAACATTGAACACTGCACTGCCAGATGACAAACAGACACACTCATACACAGAGCAGCCGCTGATCCCTGGACACAACTACCTTGCTGCAAAGGCACGCACGCAAGCAAGCATCTTGTAGATTGATAAAAGCAGTCTGGTCTGTCTGTGTGATTGCATTATTCCTGGCTCTGATCAGGACTCTCCTTCCTCTCTGACCTGACAGAACTAACGTCTACCACTGGACCACAACCCCCATACACCCACTCCCTACAACAACATCCCACACACTTGCCTACAACTCTCACAGCCTTAAAAAGCAACAAATCCCTTTGAAAACGGCCTATGTGATATGAATATTAGTCAGAAACAGTTATTCTAGTGTCAAAATTGACTTCAAGGTGTAAACAGGATAAGTTTGGTCTTAAAGTCAGTCTCGTCTAAAATGGAGTTTGGAACATCCGTGTGTCACAATGGGTAAATTAAGGTTGGATTTTGATTTGAAAATGTACATTTGCCCACTAACCTGGGGTGAACAGATGCGGTGATTGCTCTCTATCCAATAGCATAGACAATGAGGCAGACCTGCTCAGCAGCCCGACTTTGTTTACGTAAGACAAAATGCAATTTTTTTTACTTGAGAATAATGCACCAAATACCTTAGTTAGATTTACAATTGCCAACTGAAACATTCTCAGTAAAAACTTAATTTAATCACAGATTTCCTATATTATCTTAGACTCATTCAGGGAATTTTGAGGAAGTGAAATATGCTTCCGTCTCTACAGTGTCTCAAGGGGGACAAGCATCATTAACCAAACGTGGAATTGGCCAGGAAACACACTGTCACACCCTGACCATAGTTTGCTTTGTATGTTTCTATGTTTTGGTTGGTCAGGGTGTGAGCTGGGTGGGCATTCTATGTTACATGTCTAGTTTGTCTAGTTCTATGTTTGGCCTGATATGGTTCTCAATCAGAGGCAGGTGTTCGTCATTGTCTCTGATTGGGAACCATATTTAGGTAGCCTGTTTGGTGTTGGGTTTTGTGGGTGATTGTCCTTAGTGTCCTTTTTCTGTCGTGTGTATGTGCACCAGTATTAGGCTGTTTGGGTTTTGGTGGGTGATTGTCCTTATGTCCTTTTCATATCGTGTGTATGTGCACCACTATTAGGCTGTTTCGGTTTTCGTTACGTTTATTGTTTTGTAGTTTTTGTATTAGATTCGTGTTGCTTCAGTTTCATTAAACATGGATCGCAATAGCCACACCGCATTTTGGTCTGACTCTCTTTCCCATACAGAAAACCGTGACACACACCTCCAAGACGAAAGTCTTGTTTTTCTAATTGGCAACAGAAAACCACATGTGCCAATCTGCTTGTTCATTGGCTCGTTAAACCATTCCCCACCCCTATAGGCCCACAAATTTACAACACCACAAACCCACCACAACTTGGTCCCTAAACGTCACCACGCAAAACATCACAGAAGCTCTCCTACAGAAAGACAGACAAGTGTATGGGAGTCAGCAAGAAAATGCAGTCAGAGGTTTATGTTTGGGGGAAGAAATGCATTTATACAGTACCAGTCAAAAGTTTGGACACACCTACTCATTGAAGGGTTTTTATTTATACTATTTTCTACATTGTAGAATAATAGTGAAGACATCAACACTATGAAATAACACACATGGAATCATGTTGTAACCAAAAAAGTGTTAAACAAATCAAAATATATTTTATATTTGAGATTCTTCAAAGTAACCACCTAGATGACAGCTTTGCACACTCTTGGAATTCTCTCAACCAGCTTCATGAGGTATTCACCTGGAATGCACTTCAATTAACAGGTGTGCCTTGTTAAACACTTATTTGTAGAATTTCTTTCCTTCTTAAATGCATTTGAACCAATCAGTTGGTAAGGTGGTAGGGGTTGGTATACAGAAGATAGCCCTATTTGGTAAAAAACCAAGTCCATATTATGGTAAGAACAGCTGAAATAAGCAAAGAGAAACGACAGTCCATCATTATTTTAAGAAATGAAGGTCAGTCAATCAGTAAAATTTCTAGAACATTGAAAGTTTCTTCAAGTGCAGTCGCAAAAACCATCAAGCGTTATGATGAAACTGGCTCTCATGAGGACCGCCACAGGAAAGAGTAGGTGAACGGATGATCTCCGAATGTGTGGTTCCCACCGTGAAGCATGGAGGAGGATGTGTGATGGTGTGGGAGTGCTTTGCTGGTGACACTGTCTGTGATTTATTTAGAATTCAAGGCACACTTAACCAGCATTGCTACCACAGCTGGTTGTGAGTGAAGTGAAGTAAAAGCAGCCAACAAGTGCTCAGCATACAGTATGTGGGAACTCCTTCAAGACTGTTTGAAAAGCATTCCAGGTGAAGCTGGTTGAGAGAATGCCAAGAGTGTGTAAGGCTGTCATTAAGGCAAAGGGTGGCTACTTTAAAGAATCTCAAATATATATTTGGATTTGTTTAACACTTTTTTTGGTTACTACATGATTCCATAGTTTTGATGTCTTCACTATTAATCTACAATGTAGAAAATAGTAAAAAATAAAGAAAAACCCTGAGTAGGTGTGTCCAAACTTTTGACTGGTATTGTATGTTAAGTACACTTACACCGCATGCAGGAGAGCTCATTAAATAAGACATAAATACAACATTTAAATTAGGCTCTTCCCTGTGAAAGAGACCCGCCAATGAGTTACAAACCACACGTCATCGACAGTGGAAGGCTCACTTTATGTTGTAGTCTATGATTGACATTTTCAAAACAAAGCATGTCAAAACGACTGTTCTGTTCTTTAAACTATTGCTGATAGTAACTGCGAGATGGAGCTCCAGAAAAATCTAAAACAAATGGCATTTTCATTGTTTTATTCATATTCACTGTTATTGTTTTTTTTAGTTACTCAACAATCCTGTTTTTGCATAGTTGTGTGCCATAAGCTATTGTGTTGTGTGGAGCAGTGTATTTTCCCTTTTGGTGAAAAATACTGTGTTAATGCCATCTTTATAACCAATCAGAATAAGATCTGGTACTGTATAGTGAACCACTCAAACCAGGGCATACCTACAGTAATCCAATCATCAATAGTCATCAACTCCCCATTCTTGTCTATACAAGTCCTGCGACACTCTCTCCGTCCCATCTGGTCGGTCTAACATACGATCAGAAACAATATTTGGAGAGAAAGGAGAGGACAGGAGGACAGGAGGCTAATAATTGCTCTCACTCTCCCACCCTCCGCTACAACCAGCGCCCGTGGAAGGAGAGCTTCCCGTGAAGTATGTTAGTGAAACATTGTATTTCAACAACGGAGACAGAAATCCTGTATTTAAATTAAGAACCAGTGTTTACAAAGCAGCAGCAGAACATTCAGCCAGCGCCAATGACCCTTTTTATTTTCCTTCCTTTGTCAGGAGTGAGAACAACACCTACGACACACAAAGGAATGGTGGGACCTGGAGTCTAGCTGATAATACAAAGCAACAAACAGGCCTTTTCTCTGTTGAACCGTCAACAATCGTCTCATGGCAACTTCCAGTTAAAGCAATTGTCTGGTGTGTTGTTATGGCTGGTTGAGTGAGTGTGTGTGGATAGAATTTGCTGTTGTGAATTATTTGCAGGGTGATGGGATTACACTGCTAAAAAATAACGGTGCTTTGGGGTTCTTTAAATAACTTTTTGACTGTATATGAAGTGAGCCATAGCAGTGTAGGGTGTGTTGAGGTGCAGGGTAAGGCAAAGGCTCCGGAAATGCAGTTTTAAGGGGTACAGAGCGAAGAACACAGAAGCAGTCACAGAATGGGTAACATGGAATGGGCTCAATGACCTAAGAGAAATGAGTGCAATGTTGGGTTGAAGGAGATCAGTTGTAGCAGTCCAACACACACTATTTGCAGCATGTTACAGTCAATCCATAATCATACAGAGACACTGAGGTTGCGAGGGTGCGTGGAGAGGAGAAGGGTCCCTTTGTGGAAACAGTTGAGGGTTTTTCATGAAGCAAATGAGAGTTGATGAGTGCCATGAGTACCTGTCGCTCTCTTTCTCCTCCTCCCTTCTGCCTCCAAATCAGTCTCAACCCTCATCCCTGTTGGCAGCACATCTTCCTACAATACATATCACTACCACCTCTTCGTTCTCTCATTCATCATGTCATGTAGTCCTTCTCTTTCTCCTCCCTTCATCTGTTTCTCCCTCCCCTCTACGGCTGTCGGTTACTGACGTCCCGCGGCGTCCGGTTGCGTTCCCCGGAGCCCTTATTGCGGGTCTTGCGCGCACTATCCTGTGCCTGCCGGTACTTGTCCAGCATGCTCTTGTGTTTACGCCGCAGCTTGTCGTTGCACCACAACCTCTCACAGTACTCCTCCACGTGCGGCAGGTTGGACGGGCCGATCAGCTGCATGATGTCCTTGAACCAGGGGCGCAGGTGGCTGAGGGGGTTGGTGCTCCTGTAGGCATGGCAGGGTGGCCAGGACCGGTACCCCTTTACCCCCAGGGGACCGTCGAGGGGGGTGTCGTCACGGGCCAGCAGCTCACTCAGTGTGTTCCCCTGCAGGACCTCCAGGGAGAGGTGGGTGAGGGTCTGTGTGAAGCCGTGCTCACGGGAGAGACACACATACACACCCTCATCCTGACGGAACACACGGCGGAAGAGCAGGCCTTGCTCCATATGCATCACTCGGTCATCCAGCTTCACCTGCGGGGAGAAAGGGAGGGTAATGGAGGAAGAGAAGGGAAATAACAAGAGAGATATGGAGGGAGAACAGAAGAGATTGAGATGGGGAGATAGGAAGGCAAGAGGGGAACATATAGAGGTAAAAATAACAGAAGAAATAAAGAGGGCAAAGTGGTGGTGAGATGGAGGGATGAGGGGATGTAAAGTGGTGGTGAGATGGAGGGATGAGGGGATGTAAAGTGGTGGTGAGATGGAGGGATGAGGGGATGTAAAGTGGTGGTGAGATGGAGGGATGAGGGGATGTAAAGTGGTGGTGAGATGGAGGGATGAGGGGATGTAAAGTGGTGGTGAGATGAAGGGATGAGGGGATGTAAAGTGGTGGTGAGATGGAGGGATGAGGGGATGTAAAGTGGTGGTGAGATGGAGGGATGAGGGGATGCAAAGTGGTGGTGAGATGGAGGGATGAGGGGATGTAAAGTGGTGGTGAGATGGAGGGATGAGGGGATGTAAAGTGGTGGTGAGATGGAGGGATGAGGGGATGTAAAGTGGTGGTGAGATGGAGGGATGAGGGGATGTAAAGTGGTGGTGAGATGGAGGGATGAGGGGATGCAAAGTGGTGGTGAGATGGAGGGATGAGGGGATGTAAAGTGGTGGTGAGATGGAGGGATGAGGGGATGCAAAGTGGTGGTGAGATGGAGGGATGAGGGGATGCAAAGTGGTGGTGAGATGGAGGGATGAGGGGATGCAAAGTGGTGGTGAGATGGAGGGATGAGGGGATGTAAAGTGGTGGTGAGATGGAGGGATGAGGGGATGTAAATTGGTGGTGAGATGGAGGGATGAGGGGATGCAAAGTGGTGGTGAGATGGAGGGATGAGGGGATGTAAAGTGGTGGTGAGATGGAGGGATGAGGGGATGCAAAGTGGTGGTGAGATGGAGGGATGAGGGGATGTAAAGTGGTGGTGAGATGGAGGGATGAGGGGATGCAAAGTGGTGGTGAGATGGAGGGATGAGGGGATGCAAAGTGGTGGTGAGATGGAGGGATGAGGGGATGCAAAGTGGTGGTGAGATGGAGGGATGAGGGGATGAGGGGATGTAAAGTGGTGGTGAGATGGAGGGATGAGGGGATGTAAAGTGGTGGTGAGATGGAGGGATGAGGGGATGCAAAGTGGTGGTGAGATGGAGGGATGAGGGGATGTAAAGTGATGGTGAGATGGAGGGATGAGGGGATGTAAAGTGGTGGTGAGATGTAGGGATGAGGGGATGCAAAGTGGTGGTGAGATGGAGGGATGAGGGGATGCAAAGTGGTGGTGAGATGGAGGGATGAGGGGATGTAAAGTGGTGGTGAGATGGAGGGATGAGGGGATGCAAAGTGGTGGTGAGATGGAGGGATGAGGGGATGTAAAGTGGTGGTGAGATGGAGGGATGAGGGGATGTAAAGTGGTGGTGAGATGGAGGGATGAGGGGATGCAAAGTGGTGGTGAGATGGAGGGATGAGGGGATGTAAAGTGGTGGTGAGATGGAGGGATGAGGGGATGCAAAGTGGTGGTGAGATGGAGGGATGAGGGGATACAAAGTGGTGGTGAGATGGAGGGATGAGGGGATGCAAAGTGGTGGTGAGATGGAGGGATGAGGGGATGCAAAGTGGTGGTGAGATGGAGGGATGAGGGGATGTAAAGTGGTGGTGAGATGGAGGGATGAGGGGATGTAAAGTGGTGGTGAGATGGAGGGATGAGGGGATGCAAAGTGGTGGTGAGATGGAGGGATGAGGGGATGCAAAGTGGTGGTGAGATGGAGGGATGAGGGGATGTAAAGTGGTGGTGAGATGGAGGGATGAGGGGATGCAAAGTGGTGGTGAGATGGAGGGATGAGGGGATGTAAAGTGGTGGTGAGATGGAGGGATGAGGGGATGCAAAGTGGTGGTGAGATGGAGGGATGAGGGGATGTAAAGTGGTGGTGAGATGGAGGGATGAGGGGATGCAAAGTGGATAAGGTATGGCACAGAGAGGGGGAAGGGGTGAACGTTGAGTTTTTGTGCTGTTTTCTCAGCTTGGAAGGCTAAGAAGAGTTTTGCCATGAAATTCAGCAGTAGTTTTTTTGTCCTTTCTCTCTGCCACGGTGTGTATTTGTGCCAAAGCAAACAGGGCAGCCTGGTTTCTCCAATTGACAGCTGAGAGCCAGGTTTATTTGGTGGGAAATAGAAAGCTGCTCTAATGTCTTAATACGTACATGCTTGACTGAAACACTCCATTAAGCCTAGAGGAACCATAAAGAGACCCTGGCATTGAGGAAACAGGAGCTTTACTGTACATGTAACAGGGCACTAAGCTGGAGCGGACTTGTCTCTCTCTCTCCCTCTCTCTCCCTCTCTCTCCCTCTCTCTCGCTCTCTCGCTCTCTCGCTCTCCCAAACATCTCTTTAAATCTCCCCCTGAGGTCTTTCAGTTTTTTTTAAACTTGTTCTCTACTTTTTGTCTCACACCTCTTATTGCTCCATCTCTTGCTCTATCCTCCATCAGACTTTCCCTCTCTTTCTCCCCATCTCTTTCCAACACTCTTGTGATTCCTCCATCAGACTTTCCCTCTCTTTCTCCCCATCTCTTTCCAACACTCTCGTGATTCCTCCATCAGACTTTCCCTCTCTTTCTCCCCATCTCTTTCCAACACTCTCGTGATTCCTCCATCAGACTTTCCCTCTCTTTCTCCCCATCTCTTTCCAACACTCTCATGATTCCTCCGTCAGACTTTCCCTCTCTTTCTCCCCATCTCTTTCGAACACTCTCGTGATTCCTCCATCAGACTTTCCCTCTCTTTCTCCCCATCTCTTTCCAACACTCTCGTGATTCCTCCATCTGTCTCTCACACTCTCTCCCTCCCTCCATTGATCAATCTATCTCACCTCTTCCTTGCGGCCGTCTCGTTGGAGCAGCCATGTCACAGTGGCCTGGGGGGAGCGGGGGACACACTCCAGGAAGGTGCTGTTGTTCTCTGTCCCGTACACAACCCTGTCTTCTGTTACGTCCAGCTCCTCCACTGTAGCACAGCAGACACAACATTAGAATATGTACAATTAGAAATGTGATCTTCAGAGTATGGTGTGTTCTCAGTAGGCCCTGTGACTTTGGTCATGTCATCTTCAGCTATGGTAGACACAAAATCTCCCTTTTTAGTGCCTTTATTCAATGTCAGTGTAATGCAATCGAACCCTAAGGAACTCCTAGGCCTGGCAGAGAACTTTCATCACCCCTCACACACACCTTCGGGTGAGCAAACACACATTCTCCGCCCCTCTGACTGCTACACCCTTCCTTCTTTTGTTCCCCCTCTCTCCGCCCTTCTGTTCCCCTCTCACACCATGACAAACCGACAGGGATCTGTCTTATTCTCAGCACAGCCGTGTCACGGTTCAGTGAAGCTTCTCCATAAATACAACCTAGTTTCCATTACTTGGTAAATGAAAAGGTTCTTAAAGACCTTCTCATTCAGCCCACAGCTTGTGTATGATGTCATTTCTTACACACCGGTAATGCTGTGTATTTCAACTGCACCATAGCATATGTTTCATACCTATAAGATACAGACAAGGAACCCAAATACAGCACAAGTTGTGTATATTTGTGATAATCTGTGTTACAGTATCTGTCTGTGTACAGTATATACACAAGTTTGTTGTTTTAAGATAAAGCATGTGTTTCATGTTGCTATCACTCTGGCTCCCAACAGAGGGATGCACATTTTACACAGGGATCTGACACCTCAGTCAAACACAGCTTGTGTTCTATCAGAACAACTTCGCTCTAGACCTGACACAGGGATTTACAATATAAACTACACATGATTTCCACTTCCCTCTACAGTCGTGGCCAATAGTTTTGAGAATGACACAAATATACATTTTCACAAAGTCTGCTGCTTCTGTTATGGTGAGTGAATGAGGACCCAAAAGCGAACTAACTTAAACAGAGCTTCTTTAATAACCAAACATAGGTAGGCTCAGATAGACCGGCAGATTCCGACAGGACAGGACAAGGTTACAGCAAACATGACGATAGTCTGGCTCAGGCATGAAACACAACAAACAAGAATCCGACAAGGACAGGAACAGAAACAGAGAGAGATATAGGGACCTAATCAGAGGGAAAAAGGGAACAGGTGGGAAACGGGGTGAATGGGTAGTCAGAGGAGACAAGGAACAGCTGGGGGAAAGCGGGGGAGAAAAGGTAACCTAACAACGACCAGCAGAGGGAGACAGGGTGAAGGGAAAGGACAGAGACAAGACACAACATGACAGTACATGACAGTACCCCCCCCACTCACCGAGCGCCTCCTGGCGCACTCGAGGAGGAAACCTGGCGGCAACGGAGGAAATCCTCGATCAGCGCACGGTCCAGCACGTCCCGAGAGGGAACCCAACTCCTCTCCTCAGGACCGTACCCCTCCCAATCTACGAGGTACTGGTGACCACGGCCCCGAGGACGCATGTCCAAAGTTCTACGGACCCTGTAGATGGGTGCGCCCGACAAGGATGGGGGGGGGGGGGGGGGGAGACGAGCGGGGGCGCGAAGGACGGGCTTGATGCAGGAGACATGGAAGACCGGGTGGACGCGACGAAGGTATCGCGGAAGAAGAAGTCGAACTGCGACAGGATTAATGACCCGAGAAATATGGAACGGACCATTGAACCGCGGGGTCAACTTGCGAGAAGCCGTCTTAAGGGGAAGGTTCTGAGTGGAGAGCCAAACTCTCTGACCGCGACAATATCTAGGACTCTTAGTTCTACGCTTATTAGCAGCCCTCACAGTCTGCGTCCTATAACGGCAAAGTGCAGACCTGACCCTCTTCCAGGTGCGCTCGCAACGTTGGACAAAAGCCTGAGCGGAGGGGACGCTGGACTCGGCGAACTGAGATGAGAACAGCGGAGGCTGGTACCCGAGGCTACTCTGAAAAGGAGATAGCCCGGTCGCAGACGAAGGAAGCGAGTTGTGGGCGTATTCTGCCCAGGGGAGCTGTTCTGACCAAGACGCAGGGTTGCGAAAAGAAAGACTGCGTAAGATGCGACCAATAGTCTGATTGGCCCGTTCTGCTTGACCGTTAGACTGGGGGTGAAAGCCGGAAGAGAGACTGACGGAAGCCCCAATCAAACGGCAAAACTCCCTCCAAAATTGAGACGTGAATTGCGGACCTCTGTCCGAAACGACGTCTGACGGAAGGCCATGAATTCTGAAAACATTCTCGATGATGATTTGTGCCGTCTCTTTAGCAGAAGGAAGCTTAGCAAGGGGAATGAAATGAGCCGCCTTAGAGAACCTATCGACAACCGTAAGAATAACAGTCTTCCCCGCTGACGAAGGCAGTCCGGTGACAAAATCTAAGGCGATGTGAGACCACGGTCGAGAGGGAATAGGAAGCGGCCTGAGACGGCCGGCAGGAGGAGAGTTACCGGACTTAGTCTGCGCGCAGACCGAACAAGCAGCCACGAAACGACGCGTGTCATGCTCCCGGGTGGGCCACCAAAAACGCTGGCGAATGGAAGCAAGCGTACCCCGAACGCCAGGGTGGCCGGCTAACTTGGCAGAGTGAGCCCACTGAAGAACGGCCAGACGAGTAGGAACGGGAACGAAAAGAAGGTTCCTAGGACAAGCGCGCGGCGACGGAGTGTGAGTGAGCGCTTGTTTTACCTGCCTCTCAATTCCCCAGACAGTCAACCCGACAACACGCCCCTCAGGGAGAATCCCCTCGGGGTCAGTGGAGGCTACTGAAGAACTGAAGAGACGAGACAAAGCATCAGGCTTGGTGTTCTTAGAGCCCGTCGATAAGAAATCACGAACTCGAAACGAGCGAAAAACAGCGCCCAACGCGCCTGACGCGCATTAAGTCGTTTGGCAGAACGGATGTACTCAAGGTTCCTATGGTCAGTCCAAACGACAAAAGGAACGGTCGCCCCCTCCAACCACTGTCGCCATTCGCCTAGGGCTAACCGGATGGCGAGCAGTTCGCGGTTACCCACATCATAGTTACGTTCCGACGGCGACAGGCGATGAGAAAAATACGCGCATGGGTGGACCTTGTCGTCAGAGAGGGAGCGCTGAGAAAGGATGGCTCCCACGCCCACCTCTGACGCGTCAACCTCGACAACGAACTGTCTAGAGACGTCAGGTGTAACAAGGATAGGAGCGGATGTAAAACGATTCTTGAGGAGATCAAAAGCTCCCTGGGCGGAAACGGACCACTTAAAGCACGTCTTGACAGAAGTAAGGGCTGTGAGAGGAGCTGCCACCTGACCGAAATTACGGATGAAACGACGATAGAAGTTCGCGAAGCCGAGAAAGCGCTGCAGCTCGACGCGTGACTTAGGGACGGGCCAATCAATGACAGCTTGGACCTTAGCGGGATCCATCTTAATGCCTTCAGCGGAAATAACAGAACCGAGAAATGTGACGGAGGAGGCATGAAAAGTGCACTTCTCAGACTTCACAAAAAGACAATTCTCTAAAAGGCGCTGGAGGACACGTCGAACGTGCTGAACATGAATCTGGAGTGACGGTGAAAAAATCAGGATATCGTCAAGGTAAACGAAAACAAAGATGTTCAGCATGTCTCTCAGGACATCATTGACTAATGCCTGAAAGACAGCTGGAGCGTTAGCGAGGCCGAAAGGAAGAACCCGGTATTCAAAGTGCCCTAACGGAGTGTTAAACGCCGTCTTCCACTCGTCCCCCTCCCTGATGCGCACGAGATGGTAAGCGTTACGAAGGTCCAACTTAGTGAAAAACCTGGCTCCCTGCAGGATCTCGAAGGCTGAAGACATAAGAGGAAGCGGATAACGATTCTTAACTGTTATGTCATTCAGCCCTCGATAATCTATGCAGGGGCGCAGAGACCCGTCCTTCTTCTTGACAAAAAAAAACCCCGCTCCGGCGGGAGAGGAGGAGAGGACTATGGTACCGGCGTCAAGAGCTACAGACAAATAATCCTCGAGAGCCTTACGTTCGGGAGCCGACAGAGAGTATAGCCTACCCCGGGGGGGAGTGGTTCCCGGAAGGAGATCAATACTACAATCATACGACCGGTGTGGAGGAAGAGAGGTGGCCCTGGTCCGACTGAACACCGTGCGCAGATCGTGATATTCCTCCGGCACCCCTGTCAAATCACCAGGCTCCTCCTGTGAAGAAGAGACAGAGGAAACAGGAGGGATAGCAGACATTAAACATTTCACATGACAAGAGACGTTCCAGGAGAGGATAGAATTACTAGACCAATTAATGGAAGGATTATGACAAACTAGCCAGGGATGGCCCAAAACAACAGGTGTAAAAGGTGAACGAAAAATTAAAAAAGAAATGGTTTCACTATGATTACCAGAAACAGTGAGGGTTAAAGGTAGCGTCTCACGCTGAATCCTGGGGAGAGGACTACCATCCAGGGCGAACAAGGCCGTGGGCTCCTTTAACTGTCTGAGAGGAATGTCATGTTCCCGAGCACAGGTCTCGTCCATAAAACAGCCCTCCGCCCCAGAGTCTATTAAGGCACTGCAGGAAGCTGACAAACCGGTCCAGCGTAGATGGACCGACAAGGTAGTGCAGGATCTTGAAGGAGAGACAGGAGTAGTAGCGCTCACCAGTAGCCCTCCGCTTACTGACGAGCTCTGGCCTTTTACTGGACATGAAGTGACAAAATGACCAGCGGAACCGCAATAGAGACAGAGGCGGTTGGTGATTCTCCGTTCCCTCTCCTTAGTCGAGATGCGGATACCTCCCAGCTGCATGGGCTCAGCACCCGAGCCGGCAGAGGAAGATGGTAGTGATGCGGAGAGGGAGGCGACGGAGAGCGCGAGCTCCTTTCCACGAGCTCGGTGACGAAGATCAACCCGTCGCTCAATGCGAATAGCGAGTTCAATCAAGGAATCCACGCTGGAAGGAACCTCCCGGGAGAGAATCTCATCCTTTACCTCTGCGCGGAAACCCTCCAGAAGACGAGCGAGCAAGGCTGGCTCGTTCCAGCCACTGGAGACAGCAAGAGTGCGAAACTCAATAGAGTAGTCTGTTATGGATCGATTGCCTTGACATAGGGAAGACAGGGCCCTGGAAGCCTCCTCCCCAAAAACAGATCGATCAAAAACCCGTATCATCTCCTCCTTAAAGTCCTGATACTGGTTAGTACACTCAGCCCTTGCCTCCCAGATTGCCGTGCCCCACTCACGAGCCCGTCCAATAAGGAGAGATATGACGTAGGCGACACGAGCAGTGCTCCTGGAGTAAGTGTTGGGCTGGAGAGAAAACACAATATCACACTGGGTGAGGAACGAGCGGCATTCAGTGGGCTCCCCAGAGTAACACGGCGGGTTATTGATTCTGGGCTCCGGAGATTCGAAAGCCCTGGAAGTGGCCGGTGGATCGAGGCGGAGATGGTGAACCTGTTCTGTGAGGTTGGAGACTTGGGTGGCCAGGGTCTCAACGGCATGTCGAGCAGCAGACACTTCCTGCTCGTGTCTGCCTAGCATCGCTCCCTGGATCCCGACGGCTGAGTGGAGAGGATCCGAAGTCGCTGGGTCCATTCTTGGTCGGATTCTTCTGTTATGGTGAGTGAATGAGGACCCAAAAGCGAACTAACTTAAACAGAGCTTCTTTAATAACCAAACATAGGTAGGCTCAGATAGACCGGCAGATTCCGACAGGACAGGACAAGGTTACAGCAAACATGACGATAGTCTGGCTCAGGCATGAAACACAACAAACAAGAATCCGACAAGGACAGGAACAGAAACAGAGAGAGATATAGGGACCTAATCAGAGGGAAAAAGGGAACAGGTGGGAAACGGGGTGAATGGGTAGTCAGAGGAGACAAGGAACAGCTGGGGGAAAGCGGGGGAGAAAAGGTAACCTAACAACGACCAGCAGAGGGAGACAGGGTGAAGGGAAAGGACAGAGACAAGACACAACATGACAGTACATGACAGCTTCAGTGTCTTTAGATATTTTTGTCAGATGTTACTATGGAATACTGAAGTATAATTACAAGCATTTCATAAGTGTCAAAGGCTTTTATTGACAATTACATGAAGTCGATGCAAAGAGTCAATATTTGCAGTGTTGACCCTTCTTTTTCAAGACCTCTGCAATCCGCCCTGGCATGCTGTCAATTAACTTCTGGGCAACATCCTGACTGATGGCAGCCCATTCTTGAATAGTTTGTCAGAATTTGTGGGTTTTTGTTTGTCCAACCGCCTCTTGAGGATTGACCACAAGTTCTCAATGGGATTAAGGTCTGGGGAGTTTCCTGGCCATGGACCCAAAATATCGATGTTTTGTTTCCCGAGCCATTTAGTTATCACTTTTGCCTTATGGCAAGGTGCTCCATCAAGCTGGAAAAGGCATTGTTTGTCACCAAACTGTTCCTGGATGGTTGGGAGAAGTTGCTCTCACAGGATCTGTTGATACCATTCTTAATTCATGGCTGTGTTCTTAGGCAAAATTGTGAGTGAGCCTACTCCCTTGGCTGAGAAGCAACCCCACACATGAATGGTCTCAGGATGCTTTACTGTTGGCATGACACAGGACTGATGGTAGCGGTCACCTTGTCTTCTCCGGACAAGCTTTTTTCCGCATGCCCCAAACAATCGGAAAGGGGTATCATCAGAGAAAATGACTTTACCCCAGTCCTCAGCAGTCCAATCCCTGTACCCTTTGCAGAATATCTGTCTGTCCCTGATGTTTTTCCTGGAGAGAAGTGGCTTCTTTGCTGACACCAGGCCATCCTCCAAAAGTCTTCGCCTCACTGTGCGTGCAGATGCACTCACACCTGTCTGCTGCCATTCCTGAGCAAGCTCTGTACTGGTGGTGCCCCGATCCCGCAGCTGAATCAACTTTAGAAGATGGTCCTGGCCCTTGTGGGACTTTCTTGGGCGCCCTGAAGCCTTCTTCACAACAATTGAACCGCTCTCCTTGAAGTTCTTGATGTTCCGATAAATGGTTGATTTAGGTGAAATCTTACTGGCAGCAATATCCTTGCCTGTGAAGCCCTTTTTGTGCAAAGTAATGATGACGGCACGTGTTTCCTTGCAGGTAACCATGGTTGACAGAGGATGAACAATGATTCCAAGCACCACCCCCCTTTTGAAGCTTCCACACAATCAGCATGACAGAGTGATCTCCAGCCTTGTCCTCGTCAACACTCACACCTGTGTTAACAAGAGAATCATTGACATGATGTCAGCTGGTCCTTTTGTTGCAGGGCTGAAAGGCAGTGGAGATATTTTGGGGGGATTCAGTTAATTTGCATGGCAAAGAGGGACCTTGCAATTAATTGCAATTCATCTGATCACTCTTCATAACATTCTGGAGTATATGCAAATTGCCATTATACAAACTGAGGCAGCAGACCTTGTGAAAATGAATATTTATGTAATTCTCAAAACTTTTGGCCACGACTGTAGAACTGACACTGGGCTATACAATATAAACTACACATGATATCAACTGGCCTTTGGTCATCCAACCTATACATTGTTTACAGTGTATGTCTTGTTCGCTCTCCCCTGAGAGAAAATCAGAGATGCTATTTATATTTATTTCTCTACAGACCCAGGTTGCAGGCCAAATGGTACCCTATAACCTATATACTGTAGTGAACTATACTTTTGACCAAAGCCCTGTAGTCAGGGTTGGGGTTTAATCTGGTTACAAAAACACTAACTGTAAACAGTTATGTTACCAGCACAAATATTGTAATCAGATTACAGATACTTTTGAAAAACTAGATGATTACTTATTGGATCACTTTTACATTCAGACAAACCAAATTAATGATGACACACTAAATGTGTTTGATGGGTCATTTTTGTCTTCATCTAATGCCTTTTAAAGGGAAAGTAACTGAAAGTAATCAGTTACTGAGTTTGGGTAATCCAAAAGTTACATTCCTGATAAACATTTTGGACAGGTAACTAGCAGCTATAACAGATTACATTTAGAAAGTAAACAAACCAATCCTTCCTGTAGTACACTATGTAGGCAATAGGGTACCATTTACAATTTTTTTTTCACCTTTATTTAACCATAGTTAAATATATTGTTAAATATAGTCGCATAGTTGAGAACAAGTTCTCATTTACATTACAACTGTGACCTGGCCAAGATAAAGCAAAGCAGTTAGACACATACAGCAACACAGAGTTACACATGGAATAAACAAACATACAGTCAATAATACAGTAGAAAAAGTCTATATACAGTGTGTGCAAATGAGGTAAGATAAGGGAGGTAAGGCAATAAATAGGCCATGGTTGCGAAGTAATTACAATATACCAATTAAACACTGGAGTGATAGTTCTGCTCCAGAAGATGAATGTGCAAGTAGAGATACTGGGGTGCAAAGGAGCAAGATAAGTAAATAAATAAATAAATACAGTATGGGGATGAGGTAGTTGGATGGGCTGTTTACAGATGGGCTATGTACAGATGCCGTCCCAGTGTTTGTCCTACCTCACCTCTCAGAGTCTAATGCCTCTCAATGGACAGGTTTGACCTCTGTGTCCTCCCTGGAGCAAATACTTTGGGTCAATTTCCGCTTGGCCACCATGACAGCCAGACTAGCTCACCCCCCTCACACCTCTGTCATGCACAACATTTTAATAAGCATTTATCAACAGGATATTAGAGTGCCCTACTTTCCCCCAAGGGCACTTGGCATGTTGTGAGTCTCCGTGCTGTATATCCTTCTCACATAGTCTATCATCTTCATTTTGTAATTAATTTACACTCATTTAATTCCCAAGCTTTTCATTCCCACCCTTTACCCTCCATCTCCCCCTCTCTCACCACTGAGGTTCTGGTCCATACACTGCAGGGCCGGGTTACCATGCCTGATGTCCTGACGGCGATAGCGGCGTCTGCTGAGCGAGGTGTAGCGAGTGCAGGAGGTGCCGTCCCAGGCACAGTAGGGGTCTCTGGCCAGGCAGCACTCAGCACAAGCCTTCCCATATGTCTCACACCTGTGAAGCCTCAGCTGGGCCA
This sequence comes from Oncorhynchus mykiss, assembly GCF_013265735.2. Lineage (NCBI taxonomy): Eukaryota > Metazoa > Chordata > Actinopteri > Salmoniformes > Salmonidae > Oncorhynchus > Oncorhynchus mykiss. Next base: position 55,125,795 of record NC_048580.1, on the reverse strand, counting down.
TACCCACCGGAGAACCCACGTACAGTGCTTGCTGTGTGCGGAAAGGGGTCAGAGTACAACCAGAGAATGAGAATCTAATGTTTTATCGTGGTGTTGGCTTCAGTGCTTGCATGTTTTCTTTAAGTTTATGTCAACTGTGATAAATAATTTACATTTACTCACCCTTTTTACTGAGATCTCCAAAGAGGTAATGGGAGTTGGCACCTTGATAACATAAAAATATTATATTTCATTCGCATTCAGACATTGCGAATTGGTTAGACTTTTAAATACACGAGGAGGAGGGGAGACAGAGGAGAAAGGAGGCATCTTATCTAGTTACCTTAAAGACCTGCAGCTCCTCCAGAGTGACCTCTTCTGTGTCCAGAGTGTTGCCGCTGCGCAAAGCAATGACCTTCAGAACAGTGCCTATGTCTGGGGTCAGAGGTCAAAATGGTCAACTTACATCCCAATACACTCAAGTTTCCTGACTAGTCACCACTCAGACTAATTACAGAAATGTGGAGAAGTTAGGACAAACCGGTGCCTATGAACATGACGTCATACTGTCCATCCTCTGCCTCTACACGGTCCACCACGATCTGTTTGAGGCGGTAGGGCAAGTTGGCCTTGACCAGCAGAGGCTGCTTCATGGCCGGGTACACCGGTCGCCACATCAGGGGGTGCCCTCGGGCAAACTGGAGCACTGCATCTGGGAAGTCCTTGGTACTGCCAAACTGTCTGCCAGGCTGGTTGGTGATCTTACTGGGGCACTGGAGATGAGAGGAACTCTTTAGTAATCATTTTATAAAAACATATGATTTGTGTTAAATGTAAAAGGGGGAATGTGACATGAATGTTTTATTCAGCTGTGTTTTTAGAGATCAGTTGATGAGTCATTTAGTAAGTTAGGTCTGTGTTTCTCTGTGACTCCCTTACAATGTTTGGCTGGGAGTCATATTCAACACTGCTTGGGAAGATTTCTTAAAATTCTGTCATAACATTGACTAATCCATAGGCACTTCTGACAGCATTGCAAAAAAATAATTTCAGTTACTGTAAGTTGGAATGGACATAGATTTTCATTATCGAACAGTGGCGTGTATTCATAGATGCCAACGGAAGCCAGGCTTCCCCACCAAAAATTACAAAAAAAATATATATAAAATGTATCGTTCGTCTCTATGTTTCATAATTTTCCTTCAAATCGCAAGAGGCTGAATGTATCTGACCGGAGATAGCATCCGAGCAAGCAAAACAGCCCCTCTGTATGTGTAGGCCATCTATTTAAAGCAGTCTGGTCCAAAAGATTATGACAGTGTTGCTGCCCATAACATTGAATGTAAGGGCCCATTTGGCCTCCCTTGATCATTTCAAAAAAAAAATAGCCAATCAGCGTTGGTCCTGGCGCACCAACCATCTCAATTGGGTTGAGGTCGGATAACTAAATAATTTACAGTGTCACCATCATACCTCCTCCTCCATGCTTCACGGTGGGAAACACACATGCGAAGATCATCCGTTCACTTACTCTGCGTCTCACAAAGCGAATGGAACCAAAAATCTCACATTTGAACTCATCAGACCAAAGGACAGATTTCCACCAGTCTAATGTAATTGCTCATGTTTCATGTCCCAAGCAAGAATCTTCTTCTTATTGGTGTACTTTAGTAGTGGTTTCTTTGCAGCAATTTGACCATGAAGGCCCGATTCACACAGTCTTCTCTGAACAGTTGATGTTGAGTTGTGTCTGTTACTTGAACTCTGTGAAGCATTTATTTGGGCTGCAATTTCTGAGGCTGGTAACTCTAATGAAGTTAACCTCTGCAGCAGAGGTAACTCTACTTTGAAGAATCTAAAATCTAAAATATATTTTGATTTGTTTAACACTTTTTTGGTTACTACATGGTTCCATATGAGTTATTTCATAGTTTCGATGTCTTCACTATTATTCTACAATGTAGAAAATAATAAAACAACTTGATGAGTAGGTGTGTCCAAACTTTTGACTGGTTGTAGGTTGTAATAATGCTTTTTTTTTAGCTTCCCCAGTGATTTCACCCACGCACCACTACTGCTATCAAAGCCTATCTAAATTCCTGAATTGACAGGAGTGGAGAAAAAATTGTTGCCAAATTCTTATCTACTCTCATTACGGGTGTGAAAACTATGCACACCGCCTAAGCACTAAATCACAGAAGATTGCACAATAGCTTGCAGAAACAGTACAGCTGAGGTGATCTCTGTTTGAGGGAGGAGATAGCCAAATGTCTCCACAGTGCCAAACAGAGGGTGCATCCAAAATGGCTCCCTATTCCCTATGGACAATGGACAGAAGTCATGTACTTTATAGGGAATAGGGTGCTATTTGAGACACACACAGATCCAAGCCAGTCAGCTATATATTGATCCAGTAATTTAGGGTGCCTTTGGCTTAGGAGTGTTTACATTGGTGAACCTCAGGAATGAGCAAACTGGAGCAGATTCCCCCAGCATATGTAGAGTATTAGTATAGGAGCCTGTACACAGTAAATTCTCCAGTGTCTATACGGGTCCACACTTGTCAGTGTTAAATTAACACAATGCTCGGGTAAAGCCTTATTTGAATATTTCCCAGAATGCCTTGGCTTTCCAGTGAATTGTAGTTAATGCCCATGACACATTTTTTTTGATGGTTGTTGCATTCATCGATTTGTAGACCTGTGGTCTTCACCAAGTGAGATCCTAGGCGAATATGTTATCATTAACATTAAATTCTTTAACACAATACAACGTACAAAGTATTTATTAATAAGGTCTTATTTTGAGGGCCTAGTTTTACCCTAATGCAATGACCTAAATATCATGGGTTTCAGGCCTGCAAGTCACATTATGATGTGTATTTCCTATTGGAATCCAACCAGAGTGGGGATATCCAACATTTTGAATTCTTCAGAATAACTGCCAGGTTTGGAAAACTACTAATACAGCATATGAGACTACTTAACCATTTAAACTGGAAAAACAAGTAACATATTGGATTAGTTTAGATAAATATTTATTATTTATATTTGAGTAGCATTGGATGAATTAATAAATCAATTTAGTTGCAAAAACATAGAGATTGAAACAAACCATTTTAAAAAATCAACAATGCTGGGGTTCTTTTACACCAATGGGTGTAAAAGAAGCCTAGTGGTTAGAGTGTTGGACTAGTAACCGAAAGGTTGCAAGATCGAATCCCTGAGCTGACAAGGTAAAAATCTGTTGTTCTGCCCCTGAACAAGGTAGTTAACTCACTGTTCCTAGGCTGTCATTGAAAATAAGAATTTGTTCTTAACTGACTTGCCTAGTTAAATAAAGGTAAAATATAAAATGAATTACAGGTGTGCCCCTGAATGTTTTCTCTCTCTCTCTCTCTCAGCCAGGACATAATTCTTAATCAGGCCTGTGTGTGTGGATTGAAACCACAGAGGTGCCGACTCTGCTCTGACACTCGGGCCCTGAATGAAGCTAAATTACAGCGCTGTGGATGACAAGAAAACATGAGGCAGAGCTGCTGAGGGGAGGACCAACAGTAACCACACTGGACTAGCTCTTTATCCCTCTGTTGGAGTTTCTTCTTCATTCTCTCTGTCGCTGTCTGTCTCCCTTTCTCATTCAATTTCTCTCTCTCGCCCCAGTTTGATCACCTGATCTCTCTCACACAAGCAAGCTGACAAGGAGTCTGAAACAAAGTATTAGTTTGTAGATATGGCATGGTAGCCTGCAGTATGGTACTGTATGGTATTACTCACCACCCCAGGTCTTGGATAGGGCACTCTGCCCTCGTAAGCCCCCCACTGGTAGTCAGGTCCCTCCTTGTGTGCAAAAGGCCCGTTGAAGGCTTCTCTGATGTCTGCCATACGGTACACACAAACTGCAAAGCCTTGGAACACGTTACTAGGGGAGAGAGGAACGTTTAATGTTAGGGACTGATTTCATTAGGGTTTGGTTCCTCCATTGTACATGTTAAAGCTACAGACTGGGAATTGAAAAACAACAAAATGTCCGCCTTGCCGCTTGTTATGGTAAAGGAATGGGTCTGGAGGAATGCAACCACTGTCAAATTCATAGACGGCGACATGGATGTGTGTAACCATGTGTGGAGCTCACCTGATGGTGCTGAAGATGGCATAAACATCTGGGTTCTTCTCATCCTTGCCTCTAAGCAGGAAAACATCCTCTGTGAAACAAAATACAAGCGTTATTGAGTACTTTTGTTAATGTGCTCAGGTTTGGTGCCTGCGAGCATACATTATTTGTGCTTGTGTGTGTGTGTGTGTGTGTGTGTGTGTATGTGTGTCTCACCCAGCTCGTCAAAGTGTGTGTCAATGCCATGAGGCCCAGGTACAGAACACACCAGTCTGGCCTTGATGAAGGTGCTCCATTTATTCACCAGCACTCTCTGTCCACCTGCATCATTCTATAGAGGACACAGACAACACACCATCATCATCACCACCACCATCACCATAACATTTCAATCACACAGACAACTCACCACATCACCATCACCACCATCACCACCATAACATTTCAATCACACAGACAACACACCATCACCATCACCACCACCATCACCATAACATTTCAATCACACAGACAACTCACCACATCACCATCACCACCACCATCACCATTACATCTCAATCACACAGACAACTCACACCATCACCATCATCACCATCACCATTACATCTCAATCATACAGACAACACTCCACCACCATCACCACCACCACCACCATCACCACCATTACATCTCAATCATACAGACAACACACCACCACCACCCCCACCCATCACCACCACCATCACCATGACATCTCAATCATACAGACAACACTCCAGTACCATCACCACCACCACCACCATCACCACCATTACATCTCAATCATACAGACAACACTCCACCACCATCACCACCACCACCACCATCACCACCATCACATCTCAATCATACAGACAACACACCACCACCACCCCCACCCATCACCACCACCATCACCATGACATCTCAATCATACAGACAACACTCCAGTACCATCACCACCACCACCACCATCACCACCATTACATCTCAATCATACAAACAACACTCCACCACCATCACCACCACCACCACCATCATCATTACATCTTAATCATACAGACAACACACCACCACCATCACCATCACCATTACATCTCAATCATATAGACAACACACCACCACCACCCCACCCATCACCACCACCATCACCATGACATCTCAATCATACAGACAACACACCACCACCACCACCACCATCACCACCATTACATCTCAATCATACAGACAACACTCCACCACCATCACCACCACCACCACCATCACCACCATTACATCTCAATCATATAGACAACACACCACCACCACCCCACCCATCACCACCACCATCACCATGACATCTCAATCATACAGACAACACTCCACCACCATCACCACCACCACCACCATCACCACCATCACATCTCAATCATACAGACAACACACCACCACCACCCCCACCCATCACCATCACCATCACCATGACATCTCAATCATACAGACAACACACCATCACCATCACCACCATCACCATCACCATTACATCTCAATCATACAAACAACACTCCACCACCATCACCACCACCACCACCATCACCATTACATCTTAATCATACAGACAACACACCACCACCATCACCATCACCATTACATCTCAATCATATAGACAACACACCACCACCACCCCACCCATCACCACCACCATCACCATGACATCTCAATCATACAGACAACACACCACCACCACCACCACCATCACCACCATTACATCTCAATCATACAGACAACACTCCACCACCATCACCACCACCACCACCATCACCACCATTACATCTCAATCATATAGACAACACACCACCACCACCCCACCCATCACCACCACCATCACCATGACATCTCAATCATACAGACAACACACCATCACCATCACCACCACCATTACATCTCAATCATACAGACAACACTCCACCACCATCACCACCACCACCACCATCACCACCATTACATCTCAATCCTACAGACAACACTCCACCACCATCACCACCACCACCACCATCACCATCACCATTACATCTCAATCATACAGACAACACACCACCA